>NC_058131.1:387782662-387799399 GCF_016433145.1 Gracilinanus agilis | reverse complement strand
TGGAGGGGATGTGGCAAAATTGGGACATTAATGCATTGCTGGTGGACTGATCCAACCATTCTGACTGGCAATTTGGAACTATGCCCAAAGGGCTATAAAAGACTGCCTGCCCTTCGATCCATCCATACCATTGCTGGGTTTGTACCACAAAGAGATCATAGATAAACAGACTTGTACGAAAATATTCATAGCTGCGCTTTTTGTAGTGGCAAAAAACTGGAAAATGAGGGGATGTCCTTCAACTGGGGAATGGCTGAACAAACTGTGGTATATGCAGGTGATGGAATACTATTGTGCTAAAAGGAATAATAAACTGGAGGAATTCCATGCAAATTGGAGAGACATCCAGGAAGTGATGCAGAGCGAAAGGAGCAGAGCCAGAAGAACATTGTACACAGAGACTGATATACTATGGTAAAATCGAATGTAATGGGCTTCTGTACCAGCAGCAATGCAATGGCCCAGGACAGTTCTGAGGGATTTATGGTAAAGAACGCTACCTATACTCAGAGGAAGAACTGCAGGAGAAAAAACATATAAGAAAAGCAACTGCTTGAATGCATGGGTCGGGGTGGACATGATTGGGGATGTAGACTCGAAACTACCACACCCAATGCAACTACCAACAATTTGGAAATAGGTCTTGATCAAGGACACATGACAAAACCAGTGGAAATGTGCATTGGCCATGGGTGGGGAGAGTGCGGGGGGTGAAGGGGAAAGTAGGAGCATGAATCATGAATCACGTGTCCATGTTAAAAATAAATATTAATAAATGTTTAAATTTAAAAAAAAAAAAAGAACTGAGTCTGAATCCAGACCAAAGCAAATTTTTTTTCACTTTCTTAATTTTTTCTATTTGTTTCCTTCCACAAAAGGGTTAATATGGAAAAATGTTTCACATGATTGCACATGTAAAATCTACATGAGATTGTTTACCATCTTAAGAGGGATGGAAAGTTGGGTCAGAGGGAAAGAGGGAGAGACAGAAATTGAGACTCAATATTCTTTTTAAAATGTTGGGAAAATAGATAAACATAGAATACTATACCTATTAGATCAATGGGAAAGAAAACAATTTAAGACAAAGCTATAAATAGAGAATATCACAAAATTTAAAAAGAATAATTCTGATTACATTAAATTAAAAAAGTTTTGTACAAACAAAAGCAATGCATCCAAAATTAGAAAGAAAGCAACAAATTGGGGGAAAAATCTTTATAACAAAGACCTCTTCACAAGGTCTAATTTCTCGAACATATAAGGAACTAAATCAATTGGAGAAAAAAACAAGCCATTCTCCAATTGATAAATAGGCAAGGGACATGAATAGGCAAGAACAGATAAAGCAGTCAAAACCATCAACAAACAGATGAAAAAGTGTTCTAAATTTCTTATAATTAAAGAAGTGCAAATCAAAACAACTCTGAAGTACTGCCTTACACCTAGCAGATTAGCTAACAGACAGCTAAGGAAAGTGGTGAATGTTAGAGGGGATGTGGCAAAATTGGGACACTAATGCACTGCTGGTGGAGTTGTGAATTGATACAACCATTCTGGAAGGCAATTTGGAACTATATCCAAAGGGCTTTAAATGACTGCCTGCCCTTTGACTCAGTCATAGCACTGCTGGGTCTGTACCCCAAGAGATAATAAGGAAAAAAACTTGTACAAAAATATTTATAGCCACACTCTTTGGGTGGCAAAAAATTGAAAAATGTGGGTAAGCCTTTCGATTGGGGAATGGCTGAACAAACTGTGGTATCTGTTGGTGATGGAATACTATTGTGCTAAAAAGAATAATGAACTGGAGGAATTCCATGTGAACTGGAAAGACCTCCAGGAATTGATACAGAGAGAAAGGAGCAGAACCACAAAAACATTGTACACAGAGACAGATACACTGTGGCACAATCAAATGTAATAGACTTCTCTACTTGCATCAATGCAATGATACAGGACAGTTCTGAGGGACTTCTAAGAAGGAATGCTATCCACACCCAGAGAAAGAACTGTGGGAGTAGAAACACAGAAGAAAAAACATTTCCTTGATCACATGGTTTGATGGGGATATGATTGGGGACATAGACTCTAAATTATCACTGTATTACAAATATTAATAATATGGAAATAGGTCTTAATCAATGACATATGTAAAACCCAGTGGAGCTACTCATTGGCTATGGAGGGGAGGAAAGGGGGAGGGGAAAGAACATGAATCATGTAACCATGGAAAAGATACAATTAATTAATTGGGGAGGAGAAACAAAAATAAATAAAGTGTTGGGGAAAGTTTTTAAATGTATTTGGGGGGAAATAAAATTTAATACAGGTGAAAAAAAAGGAAGTGTAAAAGCCAGATTTGCTTGTTACTCGACTCCAAGTCCAAAACTAGCTTTCTACCATATACTACCTCCAAGTCCTGCTCATGGTGGCCACTTAATAAATATCTGCTATATCAAAGGTATTACATAGCAGTCAGAATTTTAACCCAGCTCTCTTCAATTAAAATGGGGGAGGGGTGGTCAGGTAGGGAAGAATGGAGAAGGGGAAGGTTTCCACAATAAATGATGATTATTCCTAATTTACTATTGGTATAACTGAGGCCCAGCTGGATTGAATGACTTGCTGGAGATCCACAGTTATTAAAATCCAGGTTTCTTTGCTCTTTATGAAACCTCTTCCAACTAAACAATGCTTTTGGTGTCCTATCCAAATATCAACCTGGCCACCCAAGCTTAGCATAGCTGAGCTCAGGAAAATATGCTGTTTTATTGTTTAACATAAACTTTAACACTTCATGAAGAGGCAATATGGTGGAGAACATAAGACTCTGCTCCACGAGTCAGGAAGACCTGTGTTCATCCTGCTCAATTTACTAGCTGTGTGATCTAGGACAAAGCACTCAACCTCTCTGTCCTCAATTTCTACATTAGTAAAAGGAGAATATGTCTATGGTCCCTATCCGCTTGAAATCAATGGTCTTCCCTCATTTGCTTTTTCATAGCAGGGGCCTCTGACCCAATGTATCCCCCTTTTAAAGGACCACTTCCCTTTTTCCATTTGAAACACACTGAATCTCAACACCAGGAGGTTCTCTAAGAAATCATGAGGGGCAGTTAGTTGGCTCAGTGTATAGAAAGCCAGACCTGGAGATGGGAGGTCATGAGTTCAAATCTGACCCCAGACATTTCCTAGCTGTGTGACCCTGGGCAAGTCACTTAACCCCCATTGCCTAGCTCTTACCATTCTCCTGCCTTGGAACCAATACTTAGTATTGATTCTAAGACAGAAGGTAAGGGTTTTTAAAAAACAACAAAGAAATCATGAAGTTGTTTTTCCAAAAGCGTGGGCATTTTTCCAAATCACCTACTTTGGGACAATAGTGGTGAGACTTGTCAAGTTCCATCCCTGCTTAGCCAAGGATTCTTTCTCTTTTCCTGAGCTTACCAGATGAATTAAGGAAAGCCACCCTAGAGCTGGGTGGATCCCTTCCCTCAAACTGTCATTAAACTGGTGTGAGAGTCAGTGTCATGAAGCAAGCTTTCACTTCTCAGTCTTCTCATCATCAGGCAGAAAAGCAGGCTTGACACGGGGTGGATTGCCAGATCCTACTGATAGACAAGTAGTGATGCATTTATGCCATAATTCATCAAAGAGACATCACCATTCCCCTTTCATCAGGGAAGTCACGGCATACAAAACACAACATGCCCTTCTTTTAGTTAGGGACCTCAGATGGTCTTCCCAGAGGGCTAAAAAGAGCTAACTAAGCTTAGAGTCAGAAGCCCTGGGTTCTCTCTGGACTAGTTTCCCCACTGATAAAAATAAGACATCTGGATGAGATAATAACTAACATTCATATAGTTCTTTTCAGTTCTGCAAAGTGATTTTTTAATATACATTTGTCCCAGCAACATGAATGGCTGCCAAAGGTATGATTATCCCACATTCCCAACAGGAAAACTGAGGCTGACAGATTTTCCCATATCCATAATCTCACCACTAGCATCAGTAACAGGATCGGAACCCAAGACTCTTCTGCCCTTACGTCCTTCACTCTCTTCAGTAACCATGTCTTTATACTTCCTATGACATTCTATGTGCTTAGCACCATGCCTGGCACATGGTAAGTACTATAGAAATCTTAATATTTATTATTATAGTCTGAATTTAATTCTAGCTCTCACAACAGTGGATGGAGCTGGTCATGTTTTTTCTCTCCTCTGAACTCAAAGCAGATGTTTTTTTTCTTCTCTCATGTACTTATATTCTAATTTGCACCATAGATTGCTGGGCATCTATTTCATCTGTACTTGCCAGACAGTGATTTTCCTGAGGACTAGGCTCTCCTCTAATACTTTTTTGTATCTCCTCCAGGATGTAGCATAGGGTTTGCACATATTGGGTGCTTTAATAAATGCCGGTTCACTGAATTAACTGATTGATGTTATCAATTCATTTATTTATTTGCATGTGAATTCTTCGTTGGGATTGGGGATGGTGATGGTGTGCTAAAAATCTGAGGCTTTTTGCTCTATTTTTCTTCATTTTTAGCATGTTTTTCTTTTCCTCATTTGTCCTTACTGCTGCCAGGAGAACCCTCAAGTGTCACAGCCCATCTTATACCTTGAAGAGTCATCAGATCTTTGTGGCATCTTGCAATTTAGTCTTCCCCTTTGCTGAAAGGTTAACCTCATCTGAGCCTGAGAGGTACATTTCAGTTCAGGGTCCCCTTTCATAGGTAGCAGAGGCTGATTAAAAAGAATCCATGGTTTTGTCAGGGAAGGCAGGGGCAGGAAAGGAGAGAGAGAATGAAGGGTTTCTCCGAACTGGGTCTGTCATATTCATGCTCCCACTTGACCCCTGCTGGTCTTAAGCAAATTAGCCAATGATCTTGGAGGTTCAAGTTGAGGTAATTAATACCATTCCCTTACATGACACCGATGTCTCCTGATCTCATGGGGAGGTGCAGACACCAGAGGGAAGGATTTCAATACCCCTGACCCCCTCTGAGCCTTAAAGAAATAACTCCCTCAGCAGGGGAAGGCCTTCTATATGAGGAACCTGCCTATTACTGTGTCTGTAATCATCATAAATTGGTTCTATTATCACACAATGACAGGTTTCTCTCCTTCCTTCCACTTCTCCCTCCTTCTCCTTCTTTCCCTAAATAAAACCAGGCTTTGCAAATCAATGTCCCAATGGGGTTCCTTAATGACCCTCGGGTCTCCCTCATTTGTCTCCCCTCAAAGGTCCTGCTGGCTTCCAAGGGAGTTGGGAATAGTGTGGGCTGAAGTTAGTGTTCTTCTGTCTCTTTCCAGCTCCTATAAGCATAGGGAAAGAGAAAGAAGAGGGAAAGGGAGAGGGAGAGGGAGGAAGGAAAGGGAGGAGAGGAGGGAAAGATAGAAAGAGACTCAGACAGAGAGGGAGGGAAGCAGGGAGGGAAGGAAGGAGAGAGGGAGGGAGAGAGGAGGAAAGAGAGAAAGGGAAAGAAGGCAGCACAACTAGATGGGAGCTCTTGTTCACCAGCTGGTTTCCTAGCAGAAGTTCTGGAAATTAGTGACAACTACAACTGAATTATATACCAGGGTCACCTGCTTCCCACACCACCATCACCCTCTCTTTAAGTGGACAATTCTGGGTCTTCTCTGGTGTAGGTTATGGGGAGCTAGAAGGGGCAGGGGATAGAGAATTAAACCTAGAGTAAGGAAGATCTGTGTTCAAATCCAATCTCAATTAGTCACTATATATTCTGGGCAAGCCACTTAACCTCTGTCTACCTCAGTCCCCCATCTATAAGGTGGGCATAATAACTGTACCTATTTCCCAAGGTTATTGTGAGGATCAAATTTAGATATTTGTAAATTATAAATTGCTTTGAAAACCTAAAACTATTATGTAAATATACAAATTATTCTTATAGATTAACCAATATCTCTGTAAAAAATGCATTATTTCCTGCCCCAATTTTGTCAGCCTGTGTTCTGGGCCCTTTTCTGACTTCAGTAATACAGTATAATGAAAAGAACACCAGACTAAGACACAGAAGATCTGAGTTCAAATCCTTTCTCTGTTACATACTGGCTGTGTGTCCTTGAGCAAGTGGCCCACAGCTCCCTCATTTGCAAAATAAGAAAATGAGACCAAATGATGGAGCAAGGTCCCAAATAGTTCTAAATCTTAGGATCCTTCTATACTTATAGAAAGTTGAATATATTATCCATATCACAGAATTTATTACACAGAGAATCAACAGATTTCAAGATGTAAGGAATTAAAATAAGGGTTTGACTAAATATGTGAGAATTCTAAAATAATATGGTGGTCGCTGATTTAAAAGATTATAGCTCAAGTCAAAATGACTTTTAATAGCTTTTATTTTCAAAGAGGTAGAAAGAGTGACAGTAGAGAAATACAAAAAGAGGGTGGAGAAGATGTCTAGCCTATCACATTAAATATTGCTCCAGGTCTAGGCTTAGCCCAGCAGGACTTGTTAACCCTTGACCAGAGGACCCGGAGTTCCACCCATGTGGCCTCCTCCAAGAAGGGAAGGTCTCTCTGGAAGTAATCTCTCTCCAGAAGCCAGGAAAGAAAGGCCAGCTACTCCCTTATCCAAGAGCCAGTCCAAGAGCCAAGGTCCCAAGTTGAAGGCAAGGTCCAAGTCGTAGCTCCAAGCTTCAGTCCCAGTCCAAGACCCTCCAAACTGAAGATTCAAGCTGAAGACAACTCCCAGCTGAAGCCTTTCTGGACTTTTTATAGTCACTTTTTGTCCCTTCCCCTCTTCACAGGGACCAATCACAGTTTCCAAATTGCATAGCACTGCCCAGGGGGAAGTTTCTGTGGGATCCACTTCTTACCTTCTGAAAGTGTCAACTTTTATCAAAGGATTCACAAGTTTCAGATTGATTGGGTTAAAAGGGTGGAACTCTTCAAGCAAATGACCTGTGAATTCTCTTACTTCTTCAGTTAAGTAACTTGTGAACTGTCTTACTTGATAGTAGCAGTTAAGTAGGGGTTAAGTAAGTGTTAACTCGAAATAGACAAAGAGAATAAAGAATTTGTTTTCACAAAGATAACAATGACTTTACCATCTAGACCAGTGATGGGCAAACTACAACCTGTGGGCCAGATGTGTGCCCCCTGAAATGTTCTATCTGGCCTTAGAAACAGACTGACAGATGAGCATTTCCTTTCCTTTGGCCCCCTCTTTAAAAAGATCAGCCCATCATTGATCTAGACAATCAACTCTTTTATTTTACAGATGAGAAAAAACTTGCCCAAAGCCTCATAGGCAAAAGAGTCAGGATTCAATTCTGGAGCCTCCAAATTCAATCTCCTTTCTACCCTTCCACAGGATGATATGCTTTTTGCCTTCCCTTCTTCTCTGAAAGTTCTTTGTGTGTATGTCCAGCTTGACTCCAGAAGAACCAATATATTCTTTGGAGGCAGATTTATGCTCAATAGAAGGAAGAATTTCCCAATAATTAAAGTTGCCACCCAATAGAATGGGCTGCCTAGTAAGGTCAGTCATGCCCTATCGCTAGGAACTGAATAATCATTTGTCAGGGATGACATGTTTCTTGACCACCTATTGTGGCCAAGGCCACTTACAATCACAGAAGGTAGTACAAAGATAAATAAAGCAAAGTTCCTGCCCTCCTAGAGCTTCCAGTCTTCTTGGGGCATCTAAGTCATAATAACAACTCATTTAGATGGATCTTTCATTTAAAAGCTGCTTTCTTCACAAAAATCTTTTAACATCAACATAGCAAGAATTACCATCCTTGTTTGGTGGATAGAAAAACTCAAAAAGATAAAATAATTTGCCTGAAGTGACACTCTTAGTAAAAGGGAAAACTGCTGTTAAACTAATATCCTTTTCCTGAACCCTTTTCCAGTGCCTTTTCCATCACACTATAGTAGGATAATCCACATTCCAAACAGGAGAAATTACATGAGAAAAGTCACTGATCAGTTTGCATCCTCTGAATCAGCAATTTGACTGTTGGACATATGTCCCTCAGGAGATCAAGATGGAAAAAGAAGCCCAGGATATACCAAAATATTTATTGCACCCTATAGTAGGTGCTTAATAAATGTGTTTTTGCTGAATGAATGAATGAATATTTTGTGGTATCATTGAATGGGAAACAAAATGGTTGCCCATCAATTGCTGGTATTCAGTTGTTTTCCGTTGTGTCTGATTCTTCATGAACCCCTATGGAGGTCTTTTGGCAAAAATCCTAGAGTGGTTTGCTAATTCCTTCTTCAATTCATTTTACAGATGAGGAAACCAAGGCAAATAGGGTTTGGTGACTCGCCCAGGGTCACATAGCTAGTAAGTGTCTCAGGCCAAATTGGAGCTCAGGAAGAAGAGTTCTCCTGGCTTCAGGGAGAGATCTCCATCCACTATGACACCTAGTTTCCCTTGTACATCAATTAGGGCATGACTTAAAAAAAACTGTCACATATGAATGCAACTGTATTATTATTCCATGAGAGACAACCTGCTAGAGTGAATAGAGAACTGTCTCTGTCATTCAAGAAATCAGGAAGCCCTAAGTTCAAGTCCCATCTCTGACATATAATGACAATGGGGCTCTGGTCTAATTACTTGCCTTTTCTGTTCTCAGGTAACTCTCCAATTCTCTAAGTTGCAGAACTGTTGCCCATCTGCATTGACAGAGCATTTCCTCACTAAGCACTCTTTGCCCCAAGAAAATGGTTAAACTAAAAACTTAAATAATTGCACTGTGAAAATGATAAATATGAGGATTTCAGAGAAACATGAATACTTTTTTGGACTGATATGGAGCAAAGAAAATAGAAATAGGAGATCTTATGATGATGAAATGCATTAAAAGGCAGCTAAACTCAAATGAATTAAAATGATTGATATTGGTTTTCTAGAATAAATACATGCTACCCTCCTCATAGTAGTTGGGGGTTCAGGATGGGGATTGGAAGGAACAGAATGAGTTAAGAACAAGGCGTGCAGTCAGGTGGTTCGTGGACAGAGTGCTGGGCATCTTCCTGAGTTCAAATCCAGCCTCTGACACAACTAGCTGTGTGACCTGTGAATAATACCCTGTTTACCTCAGTTTCTTCATCTGTCAAATGAGCCAGAGAAGGAAATGACAAACTACTCCAGTATCTTTTGCCAAGAAAACCCCAGAAGGAGTCACA
Source organism: Gracilinanus agilis (assembly GCF_016433145.1). NCBI lineage: Eukaryota > Metazoa > Chordata > Mammalia > Didelphimorphia > Didelphidae > Gracilinanus > Gracilinanus agilis. The sequence goes on along the minus strand of NC_058131.1, from coordinate 387,790,210 downwards.
AAAAGTCAGGCATGAATATAAATAATTAAAACAATAATGACAAAGAATGATTCATATGCTATCAAGCATTGTGAGTGATTTACATGTTATTCTTTGTTTAAAGAAATAAGTCCATAAAGACTGTTTACATGGAGAATGACCAGGTTGTAAAAACAAGCAATAAAAAGATATCAAAGGGAGAAAGAACCTTAGAGGCCATCGAGTTCAACCACTTCATTTTACAGATTTGGTTTTAGACTCCTGGATTTAATCATTAAAATGATTTAATCAGGGTCATTTGGCTTGTAAGTGTACTAGGGAGAATTTGAACCCAGGTCTTCTTGACTCCATGTCTGGAGACAGTATCTACAGAAAAAAAATTTTTTAACATATCAGACAAGTAAAACATACCATGAAGGCTGTAGGAGCTCAGATGAGATAACTTAAGTCCAGGTTAATCAGGGAAGTCATCCTGGAGGAGACAGGTCTGGAGCTAAAGGATTTATAGCATATAGAGAGTTTGAAAAGAAGACATGAAGTAAAACATGTGAGCAGTGGCCCAATGACTAGAAAGCCTCAGATTTATACCAACATGGCTAGAATGCAAGGTTTCTTTGGGACATCACACAGTGACAAACTCTTAGAGATCCCTGACAGTGAATCCCTTCAACAGCATCCTCACTGGTGGCTCATACATTTGATGTCCTTTCCACTTCTAACACACTTTAATTTTCATGTCCTCTCTAGCCAAAATCTGCCTCTTTGTAACTCCTCCTTGGTTCTGGTTCTGCCATCCAGAGCCAAGAAGAGCAAGTCTAATCCCCCTTCCATGTAAGAACCTCTAAAAGACTTGAAGTCATGGGAAATAAGGCAGGCATAGGGGGTTTGGGATGCCAAGTTGAGAAGCGGAGGTGGATCCAGGAGTCTAGAACCAAATCCCTGGAGCAAAACCTGTCACAGCTCTTTGCTGAAGAAGGAGGGGATCCTAGATCATACAATTCAGTGACCATTCGCATCCTGCTTCCTTCTTTTCCTTCCCCAAAACAAGGAGGCCAGAAGGGAGTGCAACTTCATAATAAGATTAGAACAACACGAATGCTGGTTTCCATGGAGCTAAAGCCTTGTGTCTGGCACTGGCTGCACCCTCCTGACTCAAGGCCCACATATGCTTCCTGTCACTGCAAGGCCTGTGGGGCCGAGCTGGCTGGGGGAGTGATGGAGTGAGCTGACTCATTAAGTTGGAGGCGGGGGGGACACCCAGGCCATGCGGGTGCTGGCAGGCTGCCAAGAAACCCAAAAGGCGCAAGCAAACAGGAGACAGGTGAGAATGGGATGAAAGGATTCACACCAAGAGCCCAGCCAATTCTGGGTATTTCAGTGTGGGCTGATCTCAATTCTCAGGGTCAGAGGACTCCCAAGTTGTTGGTTAGGAGAGATGCTGCTAACACCTGCCTGGAAGGTGAGGAGGCGGAAGCAGTTCCGGCTGCTTTAGTGAATCTTGGCTTTCTCCAGGGATTTCCTGATCCTCAGCCCACGACCACCTTCCCCAGCCTCAGCTGCTAGTGCCTTCTCTCAAACACTACTGTCTTTATCTTCTCTATACTTATATGTGGATTCCCTGATCAAATATATGGTCCTTGGGAGCGAAAATATTTTGGTTTTTGTCCTTGCATACCCAGTGACTAACATAGTGCCAGGAACATACATAGGAGGTGTTTAATAATGTCTGCTGATTGATTGATGCTGAAAGAACTGGGCATTTTTCTTTCACTCTATTTTAGTGAAATAGTTCTCAGATACGATCTGGGGATCATAAGTGATTGACAGGAATTCCTCAAGTGTTTCATAGGAAGAACTGAATGTTTTCTTTGTTTTGGTTTTTGAGTAATGGTAATAATAAAAATTCACATTTCTAAAGAATATTACAACTTAAAAAGCACTTTCCTCACAATAATCTCTATGAAGTAGGCAGTAAAAGTATTATCCCTTTTGTATAGATGAGAAAACTGAGTCTAACCCAAGTGAAAGAGGTTGGCTAGTTACACAGCCAATAAATGGCACATTCCTTCTAGTATGTTACTTCCCTAATTCTGCCTCTCTCTATATCCATTGTCCCCCTCTTGAGGTATGGCCCATTTGTGTGTTCCAGTCAATTCTACAAACATCTTCTAAGTGCTGTTGTCTACAATTAGCAAAAACCATCTCCAACCTCAATTAGCTTACATTTGAGTGGGAAGATACAATATGAACAAAGATAAATATCATACAAGGTATTAAAATCATTAATCTGGGATAAGTTGGATACCACCTTGACTGACAGAGATGGCAGTTGAGAGATTCAGAATGTTCCCAGGTGCCGTGAGCCAGGGGCAAATGTCGTTTGGCCTCTACTCTATAAATACCCTCTAAGGACTATACAGTTGGGGAGTCTCAGATCTCAGAGCTGGGACTTGAGCAAACATCTTTGGATCAAAACTGGGCAGAGGGAGGTGAAGGGTGGTTGAAAGGTGGAAGAAAGGGTAAGCCTGAACCTAAACCTATATCCTGTGCTTGACTGAGAGAGCTAGTGAGCCATCAATATCATTGGTAGTAGAGCTGAGAGAATACACAAATCATCAATTCATATCTGCATCAATAGCCTTCCCTATTCTCTGGCTTGTCTGTGGCCAGGTCTGGTCAAAGATAGCGAGAGGGTGAAGACCTCAAGCATCTACCAACCTAGCAGTCTCCAGTCCTGATCAACAATTAGCTTAGTAGCCAAATATAGCAATAGGGTTTCCAATCCCCAAACCTAATACCTTGTTATCCTTTTCCCACCAATAGATAATACAGCAATTTAACAGAAAGTACCTTCCTGAGTGGTTATTCTATCACAGCCCTTAGGAAGGGAGGATTAATTACGCAGTCAGATTTCAATCGTTTCCAAAGCCAATCAATAGCCTATTATCAATCAATCCAACCTCATCTTGGGCCTAGAGAGGTTAACCATCTACCTAACCTCTCAAGAGGTCCAGCCTGGGCAACTGTTAGAAGGAAGTCACTGACTGGTTTAACCAACCAAGCCTATCAGGGAGAAGAGGGATAAATACAGCAACAGCTAGTGTGAGGGAGTGGGTGTCCTCCTTCACCAACTGCAGTTGGCTTAGGCCTTGGGCTCTGATCCCTCCTTCATCCATACTATCCCTAAGATTCACATACCAGCCATCCTGTAATATCTAGAAGGAAGATCTTTAGGGAATAGTAATAGTAAGAGAGGAGATACAGAAGGAAAGAAACAAAGATCTGATCTCAGATCAAGAGATCAGATCATAGACAGATACACACCATCAAATACATATCTCTTGGGTCTCCTTCATTCTTTTAACAAAGGAAAAGAGTGAAAGAGACAAAGGAGAAATCAAGAAAGGAGGAGGAGAAGTCTCCCTTAAGGAAAAACTGGAAACCTCAAGAATGGAGGAATCGCCAACTGCTATAAGCAAATGGACCCAACTCATGGAGAAGGCAATATCTGAGTGAAGCTTTGAGGAAGACAAAGAATCTGAAAATAGAAGAAAGGAGAGCAGACATTCCAGACATAAGCCATGGGTTGCGTAAATGCAGGGAGATAGGATTTGAGTGCCAGAAGATGGAATCAGGTTTAACCCCAGAAATAAAAAGGAACCACTGAAGATTTTTTTGAGCACAGGAATGACCTTTTGTAAAGGGAACCCCTTCCTCCCAGGATCTGGAACTTTCTGCTCCACTGAGCCAGCCCATTAGCAACCCAGAACTAGGGGTTCCAAGTCCAGGTCAGAGAGACTTTAAAATGAGATCATAGAGGAGGTGGGATTCTTCTCTGGAGGTCTTTGGCTGGGGTTTTTTCTGCAATTTGGCATTAGTGGTTGGGGAAAAGACACTCTTGTGGGCTGGTAAGATTAGGGTGGCAGGCTAGGAAATATTTTTTCTATTTTCTTCCCTCCTTATTTCTTAGACTATATTTATATTAAAATTAAATTATTAAAAGCTACTATCATTCTTGTGACTTAAGGGTTAATTATTTTTATAAATGGCAACCACAATAATCTTTTTTTAACTAATACATATTTCTAAACCAATTTGTAAATATTACATTTAGCATGTTATATTTGATAATATTAATTTCCAATATTATAACCTGGTCAAACCCCTGGGACATGAGGATTAAAGAACATGGAGGACAGATTTGGGAGGGAAGAAAATGGAGGTAAGCAGACCAATCAGGATGCTAGAATGCCTGAGGGAAAAGTGATGAAGGCTTGAACTAGTGTGGTGGTCATGTACATGGAGAGAGGAGAACAAAATGAAGAACTAGGGTGGAGGTAGATTCATCAAGATTTGGCAACTGGTTAGATTTGGAACATAAAGAAGAAAGAAAAGCTAAGGTTGACCAGAGGTTACAAACCTGGGTTACCAGGAGGATAGTGGTACCCTTAACAAAAATATGAACAGATTTGCTACTCATCTTGCTGCAAGGATAATTGAATCATGGGAGGAAATAAGGTTACTAAGGGAAAGAGCATAGAAAAGGAGAAAAGCATCCCTGACAGAATCTTGAGGAACACCCATGCCTAAGAGATGGGGAAAAGGATGACAATCCAGCAAAAAAAAAATTAGAATACTCAGACAGGTAAGAAATATCAAGTGAGAGAAGATTCAAGGAAGCCAAGGTAGGTGATAGTACACTGGAGGAAAAGGTGGTCAGCAGTTTCAAAAGCTAAGGCTAGATCTGTAGAAAATGACTACGGGCTAAGAAAAGACAATCAGATTTAACAGTTAAAAAATAATTGGCAACTTATAAGAAATCTGTTTCAGTAGGATAATGGAGTCAGATGCCAGTGAGTTAAGAAATGAGTGGTTGTTGAGGAAGTTAAGGCTATATATATAAGAGAGGGAAAGAAAAAGAGAAAGAGAGGTTTATCAACACAAAGGAGGAGAGTTATAGGATAATAGCTTGAGGACATGATAAAATCCAGCTAAAGTTTGTGTAGGGGAGGGGGTTTCTCAAAGACTGGAAAGTGTCCATATGTATACTTGAAAGCAGAAGGGAATGAGGCTCTAAAAGAAAATTGTGGATGTGTGGGAGATGGAGAGGGAGATAGGGAGGGAAGGAGGGAGGAAGACAGAAAGAGAGAGATGGGGGAGAGAGAGAGAGAGGGAGAGAGAGAGACAGACAGACAGACAGACAGACAGACAGACACAGAAAGGTAGAAAGATAGGCAGGCAGGCAACATACAGAGAAAAAGTAGGAGGATTCATCCTGACTAGAAGATCTATCTCTTCTCTGAAGACCACAGTAAAGGAAAAGAATGCAGGTAAAGATATAGACAAGCTTTGCAAAGTAGTAGAAATGAGAATACTGGAAACAAATGCCCCCAACTTCTCAGTAAAATAGAAGGTGAAACCATCTGCTGAGAGAGAAAAAGGTAGCTATGGGTCAGAGTTGACAAGTGACTAGATGTGAATGCTAAAAAGACAAGGAGCCAAGGGATTTAAGGGTGAAGATGGTATATTGTAACAATTAATAGTTAACATTGATAACTTTAGGGATGCTAGATGGAGCAATGGATAGAGTTCTGGGTCTGGAGTCAGGAAGACTCATCTTCTTGAGTTCAAATATGGCTTCAAACACTTACCCTATTTGTCTCAGTTTCCTCATCTGTCAAATGAGCTGAGAAGGAAATAGCAAATCACTCTAGTATCTGCCAAGAAAAGCCCCTAAATTGTCAAAATGATGGAAAACAACCAAACAACAATAACAAACATTGATTATAGGGAAATGAAGCTAGAACAGAGTTGATAAGTTGACAGAAGAAAGGGAGAGAAAACAGAGGTACACTCCAGGAAAAGTGAGGAAGAAAAATAGGCCTAAAGCAGAAATTCTTAACCATTTTTGTGTGTCATAGATCACTATAATAGGCTGGTGAAGCCCATGAACCTCTTCTCAGAGGATTTTTAAAAATAATTGACAGAAATGAACATCTCAATTTGAGATTAGTGAAAATAAAGATGCATTTTTCCAATCCAAGTTTATGTTGCCCCCAAAATCTGTCCATGAAAAAAAAATCTCTTTACCTTGTAAACAAAATGTTAAGAATTCTCATTTAGGCAGAGCCATGATGGCAGAGAAGATTCAGGGACCCATCTGATTTCTTTCAAAAAAGCAATGCTATGAGACCTCAAACCAAATTCTGGAGCAGCATAACTCACACACAAAAAAAAGCAAAGGTGAAGTAATTTTTCAACCCAAAACAACTTAGAAGGCCAACTGGAGAGATCTAGTGTACCAGGGAGGAGGGAGGCAGAGGTGGATGGAGCATGGCACCCCAGGGCAGGCCCCACAGCAGCCACAGGCCTTGGGTACAGCTGAAACAACAGCCAAAGCAACAGCCAAGGCTTCTAGAACTCCCAGCCACAAATGGTAAGGGTAGCCAGATAACTGCTCAGAAGAAGATTACAAGGGTCCCTTTGCTGACTCTGGGTGCAAGATGCTTCTTGTATTGCCCATACACAGAACTGGGTTGCAGTACTGGGTCTTAGATTCAGGAGGAGGAAGAGGACCAGATTGTACCAGCACTTGCAGCACAGGGAAGCAGGGGACTCAGGTCACAGTTTCAAGGAGTGAAAGAATGCTTGAGGTTACTCACAGACAAGAGCACACAGATCAGGAGAATATTAAACACACTTTTCCTGACATCATATCACTTTGGAAAAACTGAAAGCAGATACATCCCCAGAGCCAGCTCTGAATGAAGCTACATAAAGAAACTGAAGCTTGAAACAGTGCTCCCTTCACCACTGTCACAGAGCCCAACTTGAAAAGTTTTTTAAACTAAAAGAAAAGAAAAAGGCAAGAAAATGAACAAACAACAAAAAAAGAAATACAACAGAGAAAGTTGTGTTGGGGACAGAGAAGACTCAAACTCAGAAGAGGACAACAAAGTCAATATTGCTACATCCAGAGCCTCCACGAAAAATATGAATTGTTCTCAAGCCTAAAAATAATTAATAGAAGAGTTAAAAAAGGAGTTTAAAAATTGAATGAGAGAGGGAGAAGAAAAATTGGGGAAAGAAATGATAGTGATATAGGAGAATCGTGAAAAAGGAGTTAATGGCTTGGTAAAGGAAGTACAAAAAAAAATTCTGAAGAAATGAATACCTTCAAAAACAGATTAGGGTTTCCGGGTTAAGATGGCGGCAGAGTAAGAAGCAGCTCTTAACCTCTCCTGACCAAAACACACAAAACTCCTCAAGGGGACATAAAAACAAGTCCAGACGAACGGAGGAACCCCCACAACAGGGCACAGCATGGAAGGTACGTGGAATCGAGGCATTTCCATGCTATAAAGGGGTGAAACAGCCCTCACGAAATCGCGGGCTGAGCAACCACCCCATCCCCACCCCCTCCACACTCATCTATAGCTCCGAAGCCAGCTAAAAAGAAATAGAGCAAGTTTGGGGCACCCATCGAGTCATTGGCAGCTCAGGGGCCTGTTCCTGAGAGCAGCAAGACTTAGGACCCCATTAAGCCAAAAAACACAGGCAAAATCTGAG
>NC_058131.1:387733321-387777665 GCF_016433145.1 Gracilinanus agilis | reverse complement strand
ATTATATTAAACTAAAAAGCTTTTGTACAAACAAAAACAATGTAGTCAAAATCAGAAGGGAAACAACAAATTGGGAAAAAATCTTTATAACGAAAAACTCTGACAAGAGTCTAACCACTCAAATATACAAGGAGTTAAAGCAATTGTATAAAACATCAAGCCATTCCCCAATTGATAAATGGGCAAGAGACATGAATAGGCAATTTTCAGGTAAAGAAATCAAAAGTATCAATAAGCACATGAGAAAGTGTTCCAAATCTCTAATAATTAGAGAAATGCAAATCAAAACAACTCTGAAGTATCACCTCACACCTAGCAGATTGGCTAAAATGAAAGAAGGGGAGAGTAATGAATGTTGGAGGGGATGTGGCAAAATTAGGACATTAATGCATTGCTGGTGGAGCTGTGAACTGATCCAGCCATTCTGGCTGGCAATTTGGAACTATGCTCAAAGGGCTACAAAAGAATGCCTTCCCTATGATCCAGCCATACCATTGCTGGGATTGTACCCCAAAGAGATCATAGATAAACAGACTTGTATGAAAATATTCATAGCTGCGCTTTTTGTGGTGGCAACAAATTGGAAAAGGAGGGTATGTCCTTCAATTGGGGAATGGCTGAACAAACTGTGGTATATGCGTGTGATGGAATACTATTGTGCTAAAAGAAATAATAAACTGGAGAAGTTCCAGGCGAACTGGAGAGACCTCTGGGAACTGATGCAGAGCAAAAGGAGCAGAGCCAGAAGAACTCTATACACAGAGACTGATATACTGTGGTAAAATTGAATGTAATGGACCTCTGTACCAGCAGCAATACAATGACCCAGGACAATTCTGAGGGATTTATGGTAAAGAAAGCTACCCACATTCAGAGGAAGGACTGCAGGAGAGGAAACATATAAGAAAAACAACTGCTTGAACGCATGGGTCGGGGTGGACATGATTGAGGGTGTGGACTCGAAACTACCACACCAATGCAACTACCAACAATTTGGAAATTGGTCTTAATCAAGGACACATGACAAAACTAGTGGAAATGCGCATCGGCCATGGGTGGGAGGAGTGCGGGGGGTTGGGGTTGAAGGGGAAAGTTGGAGCATGAATCATGTAACCATGTTAAAAATGAATATTAATAAATGTTAAAAAAAACAGATTAGGACAACTGGTAAAAGAGATACAAACATCCAAAGAAGAAAAGAACTTCTTAAAAAGCAGAATTGGCCCTTTGGAAAAAAATATACAAAAATGCACTGAAGAGAAAAATTTCTCCAAAGATAGAATTGGCCCTTTGAAAAAAGGGGTACAAAAATTTACTGAGAACTCTTTACATCGAAGAATTGGCCAAATGAGAAGGGAGATCCAAAAGCTCACTCAAGAAAATCATGTCTTAAAAATTAGAATTGGCCAAGTCGAAACTAATGATTCCATGAGACATCAAGAAACAATTAAAGGGAAAAAAAGGAAAAAATAGAAGAAAATGTGAACTATCTCATGGGAAAAACAACTGACCCAAAAAATAAATCCACAAGAGATCATTTAAAAATTACTTGACCTCCAGAAAGCCATGATCAAAAAAAGGGTTAGACATATGTCAAGAAATTATCAAGGAAAACTACCCTCATTCTAGAATCAGAGGATAAAATAGAAATGGAAAGAATTCACCAATCGCCTCCTGAAAGAGATCCCCAAAGAGTAACTCCCAGGAATATTATAGCCAAATTCTAGAACTCCAAGATCAAGGAGAAAATATTGCAAGCAGCCACAAAAAAAGAAACAATTCAAATATCATGGAGTCCCAGTCAGGGTAAGATTACCATCTTCTATATTAAAGGATCAGATAATCTGGAATATGATATTCCATATGGTAAAGGAACTAAGACTTACTCAGCAAAACTAAGCATAAAACCCTTCAGTGAAAAAAATGGATATTCAACAAAATAAAAGATTTTCAAATATTCCTGATGAAAGGACAAGAGCTAAATAGAACATGTGATTCTCAGACACAAGACACAAGAGAATCATAAAAAAGTACTCAGGAAAGAGAAATCAAAAAGCATTCAATAAGATATTAAACTATATACATCCCAATTCAGGGAGATGATTGTTATAATTCCAAAGAACTGTATCATTATTATGGCAATTAGAAAGAAAATACATAGAAAGCAAGGATGTGAATTGAATATGATAGGATGATATAAAAAAATAAATAAAATTAAGGCAAGAGAAAGAGGAATGCACTGGGAAGAGAGGGAAGGGGAAAATAGAATGGGGTAAATTATTGCACATAAAGGAGGCATGAAAGAGTGTTTACAGTGCAAGGGAAGATGGGGGCCATGGGGAGGAGAGCATGTGAACCTTACTCTCATCAGAATTAGTTCAATGAGTGAAGAACATACACAATCATTTGGATATAGAGAAAGTTATCATACCCTTCAGGAAATTAGGAAGAGACAGGGATAACAGAAGGGGGTTGGAGCTGATAAAAAAGAGGATAAATTGGGGGAGGTAGAAGTCAGAAACTAAGCAGAGAGAAATGGAATAGAAATTAATACACAGTAATCACAATGATGCAAAAAAAGCTTATGTCTCTCTAATAAAGGCCTCTTTTCTTAAATACATAGAGAAATGAGTTGAATATATAAGAATACAAGTCACTCCTCGATTGATAAATGGTCAAAGAATATGAACAGGCAGTTCTTAGACAAAGTAACTAAAGGTCTTGATAGCCGTGCAAAAATTGCTCTAAATCACTATTAATTAGGGAAATGCAAATAAAAACAAGTTTGAGCTACCTCTACACACACACACACACACACACACACACACACACACACACACACACCCCTATCAGATTGGCTATTATGGCAGAAAACCAAAATCACAAAACTTGGAGGGGACATGGGAAAGTTGGGATACTTTGGGAGTTGGAAGTTGTAAACTGTTGGCAGTTGTGAACTGACTCAATCATTCAGGAGAACAACTTGGACTTACGTCCAAAGGGCTCTAAAACAGTACATACCAACTGATCCAGCAATACCATTACTAGGTTTGTATCCTAAAGAGATAAAAATAAAAAGAAGGACCCATATGCACAAAAATATATGTACAAAAATATTTAAAGCAACTCTTTTCAGGGGGGGACAAAAATTTGGAAAGTGAGGAGATGCTCATCAGTTGGGGAATGGCTGAGTGAGTTATAGTATATGATTGTAATGGGACTCTATTGTGCTGTAAGAAAAAATAAGTAGGAGGGTCTCAGAAAGGGCTGGAAAGACTTACATGAACTAAAGAAGAATGAAATAAGTAGAACCAGGAAAACACTGTACACAGTGACAGGAATACTCTACAGTGAACAAATGTGAATAACTTAACTATTCTCAGCAATGCAATAATCCAAAACTATCCCAAAAGACTCCTGATTTTTAAAATGCCATCTGCTTCCAGAGAAAAAAGAACTGATTCTGAATCCAGAATTTTTCACTTTCTTTCTTAATTGTTTTTCTATTTGCGTTTCCTTTCACAAAAGGATTAATATAGAAAAATCTTTAACACAATTGCACATGTAAAATCTATTTGAGATTCTTTACCATCTCACCAGGGATGGGGGAGGGAGGAGGGAGAGAGGGAGTGAGAGAATTTGAGACTCAATATTCTTTGAAAAATATTGGAAGCTGTTTTTATATGTAACTGGGGGGGGCGGGAAATAAAATAAAATTTAATACAAAAAAAGAACTACTGGTTAAGGGTGGATAAGGAGAGATGGAAAAAAGAGATGGTTTGTAAATTTCAGGGTTCAAGATAATGGAGATAGAACTATTTGGAATGATGGGAATGTATATTTGCCTCTGAGTGGCTAAAACAGTGATGGGAATTAAGCAGATTAATGGCCTGAGAGAATATAAGCACAGGCATTGAAGTCTACTAGGGAGTGTGTATGGTTTGGGGTAAAAAAACAAAACAAAACTGTAGGCTCAGCACTGAACTCCTTGAGGAAGTAGAGAGTGACCTTAAGACTGGCAGGTGATAGACACAAAGATCTGAATAGGTTGAAATAGATAGAGGGAGTGAATCTCAAAGGAAGAGAGGTTGCCAAGAGATGATGGCAGGACCTAGGTCTAGAAGGGTTATGGGGGTGGGGAGAGTGGAGAAGGAGCATGTTAATTAACTCTTCCCCCTGGCTTTGTGGAATCAGTGAACACTGATGATGGTGTAAATTAGATGTAGTAAGTCCCTGATAAATTTTTCTTATTTTATTAATTTACCCATTTCCTCTTTGGTCACTCTTCATCACAATCCTTATAAAAAGCTGCTGCCAAGACTGATGGGGTCAATGGGCATCTTGTAAGAGAGGTACCTGGGAAGGTCATGTAGTGGAAAAGATTCCTGGTCTATGGCAAAGCATGGCCATACCATGCCACTACCCCAGTTCCAGTAAATGGTTAAGACCATGGAAGAAATTAGGATAACAGTGTCCCTCTCTTCTCATGTGTGGTTGCCCTTCAAATCTGTCTAGAAGTACTCACTGAAAATAGTCATCTTTATGCCTTTCTTCCCATTGAAGTAAGCAAATGTAGTGCTTTAGAAAGAGGCTGGGTTGATTTCTTAGGGCAACCAAAGTCCATTCTGGCACTAGTGTGGAATAAACATGAACAGAGACAATAAAAGTTCTTTACTCATCCCACAGAGAAGACGTCTGGCATGATTCAAGGAGAGCACATAGGGACACGTTCTGCTGATATACTTCTTTTCAGAGGATGAAGAAAATAAAACTTTATGGACAAGAGAAACCCCCTTTGAAGTATTATTCACTGTTTCCCCAATACCAGGTCTCTTAAGAGAGTTTTCAATTATTTATAGGTTAACACTCGAAATCCCCTCAGGACACAGGTAGGTGAAAAGTTTAATTTTCTCCACCAACAGAGGAGAAAATGGAGTCCCAGAAAGGGTGATGGTATGTTGGCCAAGCCCACATTCACAATCAAGCTTAGAAAAGAAAAAAATCAAATTCAGCCAAACAAACTAAAAAGCTACCACAAACAAAAGAATACCGCATGAGAAACCAGTTATTAATTGATTTTAAATGATTATGTATTCTTTGTTGAGCTGAGTTTAACTGTTTCCTTTTCAAAGGGCTTTGCTTATGGGGACAAATCCTATTTCTAGGTCACAAAATATTCAACCCAGCAAAGTAACCTTAATCAAGTCACTTCCACTTTGTAGACATTAGTTTCTACCTGTAAAAAGAAATGATCAGATTAAATAGTGACTACAGCCTCTGTCTTCCAGCTATAACATCCTAGGAAACTAATTCTGTTTAGTGTATGGATATGGATATGATTATGACAGACTAACCAAATTCTTATAAGAGACTTTGCCCTGGCTGGTTCCCCTTGCGTCTTCAAAACACACTCACTCTTCAGCCTCCTTCAGTCTGAGAGTTCTACTCATATTCTAATGAAACCACTCTCTCCGAGTTCACTAGTAACATCCTAATTTTCAAATCCAATGTACTTTCTTTCTTCAGTCTATGGCATATGACAACTATTGAGCTGCCCTTTCCTTGTATACTTTCTCTTGCCTCAGCTTCCATGAGGTTGATCTTTCCTGGCTTCTGTGTCTCTCTCTTTCTTTCTCTTTCTTTCTCTCTCTGTTCCTTCACTGACTCTTCTCCCTTCTACCCCCACTCCAACGACTGTCCTCAGCTCCTCTTTCTATACCCTCTCCTTTTGCGATTTCACCCATTCCCATGGATTCACCTTCCTCAGATGATACACAAGGCTATCTTTCTCCTGAACTCCAATTCTGTGTGTCCAACTCCCTGCTGAATATCACCACTTAGATGTCCCACCAGCACCTCCAATATGCCCAAAACTAAACTTATCCTTTTCCCTTCAAAATCTGCCCCTCCTTAAAAGTTACCTATTTTTACCAATAGAACCATAAGCTTCTTAGTCATCCAGGCTCAAAAACTCAGAATCATTCTTGGCTCTTCCTCATCTCTCATCCGAAGCTCTATACCTGATCAGTTATATATTGCTTGTCAATTCTACCTCTGAAATATCTTCTCCATTCCATTCACACCAACACCAGACTAGTTCAGGCCCCTATTGCCTCTTACCTGGACTCTTTCATGACCTTAAATGAGCTTCCCTACATGTAGCCCCTGCCATTCCAAACTATCCTTCATAGTTATCATAGTAATCTTCATAGATTTTACTATGTCAGTCCCTTGTTTAAAAACTTCTTAAGTTTTTAGGACAAGTTCCCAGATTTGCAAAACAAAATACTGTATAAATAGAAAATCTTGAACCCTTGGATTTCATCTCCCAGAATTCCTTTCCTTTTCATCCCCAAGTTGCGTGCTTATGTTGTTTGTATATAGTTTGCTGTAACTCTGCCTCTTGCTCTCTTTTTTCCCCACATGCGTGGCTGGGAAAGCTGGCTTTTGTTCAGGCTTTTAATTTTAATTATTATTAACAAATTTTATTAAATATAATACTTGGAGTATTTGGATATTAATCTTTAATCTTTGCAATACAAATTATCATTGGCATTTATGACTTTGTGTTGTTGCTCGCTAGCTTCCCATTCCAAACTTATTTCTCACTATTCTCCTTCACACATTCTGTGCCTCCAAACAAAATGGATCATTTGTCATTCTCTAAACTTTGTATTCTATGCTCCACCTTTCTGCTTTTGTACATGTCTCCTCACATTGCTGGAATGGCCTCCCTCCATAATCCTACCTTACCCATTAGAATAGTTCCCTTCCTTCTTTCCTCTGGAGCAGCTAAGACCCACCCTGGAATCAGGAAGATTTTATTTCAAATCTACCCTCAGGCACTTCCTACCTGTGCCTAAGCAAGGCATTTAACTTCTGTCTGCCTCAGTTACCTCAACTGTAAAATGAGGATAATTATTGCATCTACCTACCAATGTGATTGTGAGAAGCAGATCATATTTATAAGACATTTAACACAGTACAGGGCATATAGTAGGTACCTAATAAATGCTTGTTCTGTTGAATCTCCCCCACCTTTAAAAGCAAGGTCAGGTGTCATCTCCACCATGAAACCCCTCCTGAATATGATTCCTTCATCCTCCATGTCCTATACCTCTCTCTTACCATTTCCATCACAGTCTAATTTATACTTATTTTTCTATGCTTCATTCCCCTAAACAAATGGCTTCTGAATTGGTTTGGCAGCCCCCCAACTCTCCCAGCTTTCAAATGAAATGAACTTAAATGAAAGATTCTAGTATTGAGTCTATGACCCACAAATTACTTTCCAATACATATTTCTCCTTCATTTACTTCATTTCTTAGGGACAAAGACTCTTGTGTCACAGGATGTTTACCCTTAGGAAATACAGAGAAAGCTTCGCTGTACCTCTTCCTCACTCCTACCTGATATTACTCAATCATTCATCAAATTTCTCTATGATTGTCATAACAGCAGTCACATCCCTGCCCTACTTATGCCTTCATTCCTGTTCAAATGAAAAGGAGCCAAATTATTGATTCTTATCTAGTGGCCCACCCATTATGGCAGGTAGGTAACACAATGGATAGAGCTCTGGATCTGTAGTCAGAAATATCTGAGTTCATTCAGACATTTAGCTCTTTTACCTCATTTTCCTCAATTGCAAAATGGAGATAATAGCCTCATACGGTTGTCGTAAGGACAAAATGAGTTATTTGGAAAGTTCTTAGTAGGTACAATATAAATGCTTATTTTCTCCTCCCTTCCCCACTTCCCTAGCCTTTTGAGGCCTTTCACCCTAAAATTGACCAATTGGTTGTGCTTGCTGGCTTTAGTCCATCATGTCTGTGGTCCAGTTGATGTATATTAATTTCAGTCACATAACCCACCATTGCCTAGCTCTTACCAAACCAGCCTCTATTGTCCAACCCAAGGAATTGCCTTTTTAATCCTGAAGTGAATGAACGTAACACAAGACACAGACCAGATAACTATTGATAAAGGATCACAGGTCAACCTGTGGTTGGTTGTTTGCAAGGGCAAGCCTCTCTGACTACCCAGTTTCTGGTCGCTAATTGCTTGGTCCTATGATGTCTGCTTTGGCCCCACCTATCTTAGCTGTTTATCAACATGCTCCACCAAAAGATCTACTTTTAGACTCATGTGACTTTAGGATCCTGTAAAATTATGTATCCTGTCCACAGGATTGTCGGCCCTTGCCGGTCCTTTGCTAACAAGTTGAATCACCCCTTGATCTATTCTCATTAACTATGATCCCTTGAATTTGCATAATGGTGCATCTGTTTCTGCCAAAGTTAAAAAGCTGGTATCTCAAGAAGCCCAAAGTTCCAGCAGAGTAGAATCATAAATCTAAAGATGGAAAGAATCTTAGAGGTCACGTAGCCCAACCTCCTCAGCTTATAGATGAGGAAACTGAGGCTCAGGTCTAAGTAACTACTCAAGGTCATCCAAGGAAATATAGCCAATGAAAATTCTACAAAAAGTTGAACTATAAAAGGGGGATGATTTGGTCATGAATCCAAAGTGATATAGGAATAGTTTTCCAATTCAGAAAAATGACTTATTGAATTGAAATCTAACCTATTTATCCACACTTTCTTTTTTTAACTTTTTTTTCCAAATCTTACTGTCTTTTGGCCTTCCTCTTCTTCAAACCAACAGATTTAGAATAAAACTAACATGTTTGCATAGCATTTTACATATAGCATTCCATTTGTTTTTCATAACAGTCCTATGAGGTAAGCAGTGTAAAGATTAGCCCCATTTTGCAGCTATCAGACATGAGGCTCAAACTGGCAATATAGATGTATCAAATGTCACACAGCTAGTAAATGGCAAGAGATAAGATATGAATGTGACATAGCATTTGGCTTAAAGTCCTGTGTTTTTTCTATGATATTCCATTATCTCATTATATTCCTCATCTCAATTGTAGATCATTCCCATATTTGGAATATCTGTCCTTATAACAAGAAAGAAATGTAAGCTTTAAGGTAGGGCACAGGGACATGTGGCCCATGTAGTCCCTAAAGAGTCTATCCTAGCATTGGTGAAGGATTGGCACAGATACCAAGTCAACACCAGGGAACTGCTCCATTCCCCCTCTTCCCAGCACCTGAGGACATTTTTTGCATGCCCATCCCTCTGTCCAGCCTCCCAAATTGAGTACTTCCTCCCTCTATTCTCTGGGATAATATGGGGTACAGGGGGGCATGTAGGGGCTCACAGATAGCTTGAAGTTGCAGTTTGAGCACACAAACTTGAAACCCTTTGTCAATGCTGGTCTATTTTCTGCTGTCCTAAGTGATTTTCTCCTCGAATACCAACTAAATCCCCAGCTCTATCTCCCACTGTCCACCTCTCCCAACAGAAGATTGTCCTTCAGTAACATAGGTGGTGTCCAGGAACAGATTTCTTCTCCATACTTGGGACCACACCTTAGGTGAGTTTGTCCCATCTTCATCCCAGATGAAAAATTTCTAATAAAGGCCATGCCAACCCTAAGATTCAACTTTGAGACCCCCCCTCCCCAACTCCCACTCCATGTGAACTAATCTCACTTGTTAAGAAGTTCCCAGGGAAATCAGTCCAATTCTCTGTTGTGATGAGTAGGGGAAAGAGCTCTCAAAAAGTAGGCAAAAGAACTAAGTTTTGTTCCTCTATTAATGTTTTTTGACATTGGCCAGAACCCTCTGTGTTTCCATATCTATAATGCCTGCCTCACCTCACAGCTTTGTTATGAGAACTAAATGACCCACCCAATGAACGTGTAAACACTTTAAAGACCCTGAAATCCTAAGCACAGTTGGGGGAGGGGGGCGCAGGGCAAGGTAGAATTAGAACATATACAAATAGTGATGGATCTGTGACTTCTCTCCACTAATTCAGGTTGTAATCCTTCTTGGTCTGCCCATCCTGTGTGACTGATCCATCATTTCTCCTAAGTTTGCCACCAAGAGTCCCCATGTCTTCGGTTTCATCTTGACATCATGGTAGTACCAGTGGTGCTTTCCAAACATCCACCTGTCATCCCCTATCTCTTCTTACACAATTCCTTAATGATTACTTTTACTTATAGTCTTCTTTGGAACTCCTCATTGGTTATATGTTGTAGCCTGTTTACTCAATATTGTCATGTTGATCCAAATATAAGACCTCCCCAAATATAGAGTGTACCCTAAAATGATAACCTTTTTCAAAGAGAACAATTGGCAGGAATTGATGCAGAGTGAAAGGAACAGAACCAGGAGAATATTGTACACAGAGACTGATACACTGTGGTAAAATTGAATGTAATGGGCTTCTGTACTCGCAGCAATGCAATGAGCCAGGACAATTCTGAGGGACTTTTGAAAAAGAACATTATCCACATCCAGAGAAAGAACTATGGGAGCAGAAACACGGAAGAAAAATAAAAATAACTGCCTAATCACATGGGTAGATGGGGATATGAAAGGGGATGTAGACTTTAAATGATCACCCTAGTGCAAATATCAATAATACAGAAATAGGTCTTGATTAATGACACATGTAAAACCCAGTGGAATTGCACATCAGCTATGAAAGTGGGGTGGGGAGAAGGGAGGGAAAGAACATGAATCTTGTAACCATGGAAAAATATTCTAAATTAATTAATTAAATAAAATTTTAAAAAAGAGAGAGAGAACAATTGATAGACCACAAAATATTCCATTAATTCAATAAACATGTGCCTACTATGTGTCCAACTTTGGGGATACAAAGACAAAAGGGAAACATGAAACATTGGAAAATGAACCAGTCCCTGGCCTCAGGGAATTTACATTCTTCTAGAGCAAAACAGCAACATTTTCCACAGTTTGTTTCTACACTGCTATCTACTCAACAATGATGTTTTATTCATTTGCATCACCACTAGGTCCTCATAATCTCTTGGTCTTTGGGGTATTGCTACTGTTCAGCATATGCCAAGAGTATGTGGATAGACTGCAGCCAAATGTGAGATGTAGAAAATAAATCCTATACTCAGCCGAATGTAGTAATTCTTGTTTTCCCTCCCCTTCCTCATCATTATTGCCCTGACTGTTAGAGCCGGAAGAAATCTTAGAGGTCACTCACTGCCTCCCGGAGAAGAAAAGTGCCTTCCTCCAAGTTGCACAGCCAGTTAGCGACAGAAGCCAGCCTCAAAGCCAGCTCTCCATCCAACCCTTTCTTTCCCCATTGGACCATTTTCTTGCTCATTGCTTCCCTGATGGGTCCCCCTCCCCTGCTCCCAGGCCTTCTCCTCCTCCCCTCCCCCTAGATCCACCAGTACAGGAAAGTCATAAATAATTCTGTATCTGTGACACATCCCCCATTCATATCCATAGCAATAGACAGCTATGTGGCAAATGCTGAGTTATGAGGATGACCTGGCGGCTGGCTCCAGAAAGAGATGCGCTGGCTCACCTTCTCGTGCAGACGCCTGGATGATAACAAAGGGGATGGACACGATGGCTGGCTGAGGAAATTGCCTTTGCTTCTAAAACAGAGCCCTCCCCTACCTCTTCAAAGCTTGTTCTAATGTGAAATGTGGTTTTCATTTCATTACAGTGGACCCTGGTGGTTCAGGGGCAGAACTCTAGCTTCCCACAAGGGAGACCTAAATTGGATTACGGTGGAATGTAAGGGAATGCTGGCAGCAGGACTTGGGCATCCAGGCCCCTACTCTGCCACTAACTCTCTACATGACCTTGAGTAAGTCATGTCCCTTCTCACTCAGTTTCCTCATCTTTAAAATAAAGGTTACATTAGGTGACCCTCTGAGGCAAGATTCTTGGTTTACCAAAGAATTCTACCTCTACTCCCCCCTCCAACCACTGTGTGAAGCAGATAATGTATTATTACCCTTCCATCCCATTTTGCAGATGAGAAAACTAAAGCTTAGAGGGGCAGGTTAGCATGCCCAGTATCAAATAGCCAGCAAGTGAGAACCACACTTTAATGGTGGTCTTCTACTTTTAGCCCCAGAGCTCCTTCCACTGCACCATTCTATTCCTGCAAACCACTATGCCCCAGTTTCTGACTTTGCTATATGAATCTTTCCTTTACTATCTCAGATGGTTTGGTATATGGAAAAGTGGAGGTTGAACCCATATCTCCTGGTTGCAAATCCAAGGCTGTTTTCATTGCATCATACTACGTGCACCTAGTATTGGAAAGCTTCTGCTCTAGCATGTCAGAGTTGATGGAGACTGGAATTTGGAGCCAGGAGACCTGGCTCCTTATGACCTAGGTGACCTTAGACAAAGTACATCACCTTTTGGGCCTCTGTTTCCTCGTCTGTTCAATGAGGGGTTTGGACTCCATGATCCCAAAGAATCCTTCTACAATCCCATGATCACAACAACCAGCAGGGTTTTGACCTTAGGAACAGACCGAGGGGACAGCAGGAAGTTATTACTTCCTGATGACTCTATGGGTCAGTGTTATGGACCACCCTGCCACATGTGTCATTTATCAGCAAGAGAAAAGATAATTGGGGTAGGTAAGGGATTGAGAGCCAGGCTTAGAGATGGGAGGTCCTAGGTTTGAATTTGACCTCAGATACTTCCTAGCTGTGTGATCTTGTGCAAGTCACTTCACCCTCATTGCCTGACCCCGACTGCTCTTCTGTCTTAGAATTAATACACAATATTGATTCTAAGATAGAAGGTAAGGTGTTTGAGAGAGAGAGAGAGAGAGAGACAGAGAGAGAGAGAGAGAGAGAGACAGAGAGAGAGAGAGGATAATCTGTGAACACAAACTCAAAAATCTATATTACATGTGGAAACCAACATCCAGCGAGTTAAGATGAGGGATAGGTTGTGTGAAGCTCCAGCAGAACTCAACGCTGAGGAAATCTGTCTGAGATTTGTGTGCTAAGTAAGAGAGAAGACCTATGGAAAGTGACCATAATATCTAGATAATTTCTGAAAACCAAAGGCCTTATTTTATTTTATTTGGAAGAGTGTAGGTACATGTGTCTGACTTCCCAGTGCCAGTACCCTCAGCTCACTGTGACCCTGGACTGACCAAGCCCTCTGAGTTACGTGACCCAAGCAAAATGCTTTTATTGTCACCTTCCTCAGAGGGTTTGGTTGGACAAGCCCAGGAATGAGCTGCCAGAACATGGAGAGGATTTCAGGCCGAGGGCTGCCTGAGAAAAAGGTGGCCCACACTGAGGTTTCCCTGTGCACCTCCATTAAGCTCCCTCACATAAGCCATTACTATATAAAGAAAATTGCAGATGAAATAAGGAAATCTTCAAAGGAGCCAGTTGTCCCAGATTTGTGGCCCTGTATTAAACGCACTGCATTCACTGTGCAAGTTCCCATAATTGGCTAAGAAATCACAGTGACGGGTCTTTCGCTCAGCCGAGTGAGACAGAAATGACTTGAAGCTCTGGAGCACCAGCTTTTCTCATGTTTCTCCCCAGGGTAACCTGAATATTTGCTGCTGCACGAAGTATATGACTTCCCCAATTTGTTTTGGGGTGTTTTTTTACCACCTGCTTCAAGAGACAGGCCACCTTGGGAAATACTCCCAGCCCACCAATGCCTTGTCAATAAAAGAAACTCTTGCCTCTGGGTGGAGAACCCTCCATCAGCCCTCTCAGAATAATCTCATTTGTTTCTTCTGCTTCTTTACCTGGGTCTCTTTACCTTGGGGGCTTCCCTTTCCAATTCCACTCTGTACATGCAGATTAATTAGTTAACTATCCTGATGATTACTTGATACTTATTTTAATAATTAACTAATTAATTAAAATGATAATTAACTGCCCTGATCTCATCACTCCTCTAATCAGATACCTTCTATGTCTTCCCATCTTGGACTAAGTTCAAATCCAGGATCTTCTATTTACCACTTGAGCAAATTACTTCACACCTATGGGCCTGGGGTGGGGGGTGGGGGGGGGTTCTATCTATAAAATTAAGAGATTGAATTAGTAGCCTTGTAAGGTTCCTTTTAGCTCTAAATCTGTGATTATTAAAGGATTTTAAATCAAAGGATTGAAAGCTGCAGGAGATATTAGATTTCATCTAGTCTAGCCCTCACAGTTTATAAATGGGAAAATTGAGGCCCGGGGAAAGGAAATAACTTGTCTGGATCACATGAGTAGTAAGTGTTATAGCCAGTGTTCAAATCCAAGACTTTGACTCTAAATTCAGTGCTCTTTCCCACAAGACAAAGTTCCAACATGACAGCTGCCTGACATTGTAAAGCCTCTGCAGTCTGCAGCAACCTACCTTTCCGCTTAAACCACCCAGCTACTGTGCAACATGCATCCTCCAGTTGAACCAAACACCAATGATCCCTAAACATACCATGTGTTTTTAAGTAATCTTTTTCCTTTTTGTAATCAATAAAAATCTGCCTTCTCTTCCACCCCCTCAACTAAGAATGAAAAAACTACATGTTTGACTCTAAGTTATAAACATGTTTATAAACAAGCAAAGAAAATTTCCATGTGTCCAAAAGGATGGTGTATATACATGCATCTACATATATATGTATGTATAAATATACACATATACACACATATCTATATATACATTTATATATACAGGCACAGATATAGCATATATATATATATGCAGGAATAAATAGAGATATATCCATAGATATATAGATAGAACATCGACGTATATGTGCTCTAGTTGCATTTGTGCCCAAGCTGCTGTTTTTTTTTTCAGGCTTTACTTATAGATGTTTTAGAATCATTCTCTTCTTCTGGGTTTGCCTTAAGTATTCCTATCATCATAATGGCTTTTGGTTGCAGGATTCTTTCTTTGTTTGCTCATTCTTCTATCCTACTCTCTGACTTTGGTCATAAAGTTAGGATCAGGCCCTCCAAACTTCTGGAAGGAAAGTTTGGGCTGCCTTTCTGCCACTTTCTTAGGACATGGAGTGTTGTGTTATTTCACTGTCTCAGGGACATATCAGGCTAGGGACCTATAAGTTTTCAGGGCTCCCAAAGTAAGTCTGATCAGGGTGAATTTTGATTGCGTGTGCCCTGGTCTCAGCTCTTAAGAGTTTCCTGACCTGGGTTTGGGTATGAGCAAGAGTAGACTGCTGCTGGACAAAGCCATCGTCAGCCATCTGAGAAATTCTGCTGGCTCAAAGTGACAGAAGTGTGAGTTCCCCTTTGGTCTAGAATTCTTATTTTAGTTATTCCTCTGCAGGCTTCATATTGGGCTAGAAACAGGAACTGAAACCCTGCTCTGTTTCTGGAATGAGAGTCACACCTCTGCTGCTTGTTCCTAGCCATGATTCTTTTTTGATTCACTACCTAGAATTTTAAACATTCCTTCCCCTGGAATATTACTTACCCCTTGGAGCAGATCCCCTTCTTGGACAATTAGAGTAGACTGTGAGTCAGGAAGACCAGCTTTCAAATCCAGTATCAAATACTTATTATCTATTTGACCCCAAGCAAGTCACTTAATCTCTGTTTGCCTCAGTTTTCTCAAATTTAAAATGAGGCTAATAGTATCACCCATCTCCCAGAGCTGTCCTGAGGATTAAATGTGACACTATTTGGGTCACATTTTTGCTTAGCACAGTGTTCGACACATAGTAGGCACTATATAAATGTTTTCTCTATCAAAAGGATTTATGACAAATATGAAAATGGCTAAGAACCCTTGCTGTATATTTTTGCTTATATTCTTATCACTACTGGAATTCTGTCCCTGCTTATCCAATTCCTGTACTTCAAGACCCGGCTAAAGTCCCGCTTTCCCCATAAAGTTTTCTTGTCCCCTCTTTAACTCCCTTCTCAAGCTCACAGTTATCTCTCACCCGTCTGAAATTTATAAAGCACTTGCTATGAGTGTCACATAGAGCAGAGAGAGGAGGGATTGGACTGGAACACGTCCCCTGGAACAGTCCCTTCTAGTGAGAGATGTGCTCTAGCCCATTGTAAAAAGGACATGCGGAAACAGAGACTTCTGGTTGGTCCCTTGTTCTCAAGGGACCATTCCAGTCCAAAACACCACGATGATGAGAAATATTGTCAGGATTTCCAATCTAAATCACTCCTCTGTAAAATAATAAAGCTCCCAGGACTGAGGGAACCATCAGAAGCCTCTAATAATGAATGTCTTTTAGCAAGGAAGCAGAGCATATATCACATCAGAAGGGGACCTTGTCTATGGGAAGTACAGCAAGACAACCTTTCTGTTGCATATTTTGAGGTGCATAGAAGCCATCCCCAACTAGACTGTGAACTTCTAGAGGGTATGCGACTTTGTCTTATATTTAGTAATACCACCATCCCCAACTATGCCAAGCAGATCGTAGTAAGTGCTCAGTAATTGCTGTTATTAGAGCCAGCTAGATACCACAGTAGATAGAGCACAGACCCTGGAGTCAGAAAAACCTGAGTCCAAATCTAGCCTCAGGTACTTACTATGTGATTCTGGACAAGTCACTTCACCCTGTTGCCTCGGTTCTTTGATGGAGAAGATGGAAATCTCTTCTTGTGCAATCTCTTCTTGACTTAGCAAGAAGAGTTACCTCTTGTGAGACAGAGTTCAAGATGGAAATAGTGGCAGAATCTGGGAAGCGTGAATTGAGAAAGAGAGGAGAAAAGGAAGCTGGATGTGGCTAAAGCACCTGCAGGAGTAGTTTCCAGGTTCTATCTCCACAGGGTCTGCTTCCCAGAATTTTGCTATGGGCATTGGAAAGGAAGCGTTGCTATTTCCAAGGCTCTTAGATTCAGGGTCCTGGGCTGCCTCCATCAGGGTCTGAGGGGACATGGTGGTCTCCTCCCCAAGGTGTCTTGCTGCTATCACTACTCTGGCTTGCCTGGCTTGTGGGTGGTATTTTGTTGACAGTTGGTGGCGATGACTTTTCCCTTCTCCAAAGAAACTGCTGCCTCAGATGATGGTTATGAGGACAAGTCCAGAATCTGAGTTGGCAGTTCTAGGGGTGCAGCTATTCCCAGGATGCCTATGCTTAGAATGTCCTTGGCCTCTGAGTAACCATTCTTAACTTCCTCTGGAGATCCCAGAGGACATGATGAGTTCACTCTCTCTGCTTCCATGTTCTATAACAAAACTAGCCCATAAGGAAAGGAAATAGGATGTGATGGCTCAGGGCAAGTGTAATAATGATGACTTTCAGTGCATGAAGGATTATACCCAGCTGTTCTCCACTAAGGATAGAACAAAAGGAAATCTATTAAATTAGGACAAGAGTGATTTAGATTGGATGTCCTGACAACATTTCTCACTTTAATGGTTTTTCAGACTGGAATAGGCTATCAAGAAATCTTTCCTCTAGAATCATTAAATGTGAGGAACTGGGAATCTCATATTTTCTGGAATGAAGGGCATATGGTTCAGAGACAGTAGGGTAGACAAGATACATCCTTCCCCTCCTCTGGATCATCAGATTCAATTAATTGAGCCTGGCTGTGATCTTCTCTATTCTATGCTTCAAGCTAGATGTTAGAACATCTTATGGTCTATATTCTAAGGTTCCATACTGCTATAACATTCTACAATTCTATAATTCTGTTTTTTAGTCAAAATAGTACTTCAGATAAAACATTTTTAGCGTTTAAGCTCTCTGGAATCACGAACAGGCCTGGAAATGTTCTGTTTCTCTCTTCTTCTTCCCAGGCGTTCAGTTGAAAACAAAATGTCCCCGGTAAGTTTTAGAGAGTTCTTTCAGATTTCTACAAGGAAGACCCTTTTATTTCCTAGTGAGTCTAACCACAGGCTTGGGTACACCTTGTATCCTGAAAGGAGCTCTCCATATTTTACAAGGGAGGGGCAGAGGTTGTAGTTTCATCTGAAGTGTGCCTGGAAGAAGGGAAGGAGAAACAGAGCATGAATTGCTAAAAAGCTTCCTTGGGGGACTGGCTAGTCATGGAACAGAAAAAAAAAAGTGATTCACTAAGCAAGACATGTTCCAGTTCTGCTTGTGATTCTAGAGATCTTAATCACTCAAAATGCACTTAAAGCATGATGATGACCAAAACCTAGACTAGTGAAACTGTGGACTATTCTAGCCAGAAGAGACTTACAAATTAATCTATCAACAAACATTTATTAGGTGCCCACTGTGTGTCAACTACTACACTGGGTGCCAGGAATACAAAAACAAAAATAAAATCATTAAAGTCCTTGGGGATCTTATATTCTAAAAGGGGAAGATATGTACAAATATAAGTATATATGAAAGGCAACCTCAGGTACTATCTGTATGACCCTGAGCAAGTCACTTTACCTTATTTGCCTCAGTTTCTTCATCTGTAAAATAAGCTGGAGAGGGAAATGGCAAACCTCTCTGGTATCTTTGCCAAGAAAACCCGAAATAGGGTCATGCTGAAATGACCAAACAACAACAAAAAAAGGTATATATATATATATATATATATATATATACATATACATNAATCTATCAACAAACATTTATTAGGTGCCCACTGTGTGTCAACTACTACACTGGGTGCCAGGAATACAAAAACAAAAATAAAATCATTAAAGTCCTTGGGGATCTTATATTCTAAAAGGGGAAGATATGTACAAATATAAGTATATATGAAAGGCAACCTCAGGTACTATCTGTATGACCCTGAGCAAGTCACTTTACCTTATTTGCCTCAGTTTCTTCATCTGTAAAATAAGCTGGAGAGGGAAATGGCAAACCTCTCTGGTATCTTTGCCAAGAAAACCCGAAATAGGGTCATGCTGAAATGACCAAACAACAACAAAAAAAGGTATATATATATATATATATATATACACATATACATATACATATACATATATATACATATATACATATACATATACATATACATATACATATATATATGAAAGATATACCAAGTAATTTGGGCTGGGGGGAGGCATCACTGACTGGGAAACTCAGGAAAGGACATAGAATGCCATCAGTAAAAGGTACATTATAATATAAAACATATAATTCATTTCACTAAGCATTTATTGAGCAACTGCCTATTTCTAGGCACTAGAGATGCTAAAATAAAAACAAAACAGTTCTTGCTCTCAAAGAACTTACACTGACCATGAGGAAAACAATATGTACATATCTAAGTGTATCTGTGTATGTGGGTCTACATAAGCATATATTGCATACTTATGTATACATATATTACATTTATTATATGCATTGGTATATATTATCTAATGTGTGCTACATGTATTATCTATGCTTATATATAAAGGATTACATGTGTATATAATATAGAAAATACAAAGCCATTTTGGTTGGGGAGGAGAACACTAACAGCTGGCAGGATCAGGAAAGTTTTCCCACGCGAGGTGGTACCTGAGCTGTGCTTTGAAGGAAGCCAGAAATTCTACAGGCAGAGAGAAGAAGGGCAAGCAACTGGGGCATCACCTATGCAAAGTAGGAAAGATGGAATATCATGGGTGGGGAATAGCAAATAGGCCAGTTTTGATGGAACATGGAGAGTATATGATTCAGGACAGCTAGTTAGTACAATGGAAGAGGGCTGGGCCTAGAGTGGGGAGGTTCAAATTTGACCTCAGACATTTCCTAGTTGTGTAACACTGGGCAAATCATTTAATCCCAATTACCTAGCCTTTATCATTTTTCTGCCATTGAATCCACACTTAGTAACAATTCTAAGACAGAGATACAGGTTTTAAGAAGGAACAGAATAAAGTAAGGAAGAAAGGAAAAGAGGAGAAAAAAGAGGGAAGGAGAGAGAGAGGGAGAGAGAGAGAGAGAGAGAAAACACATCAACCTGGAAATATTGGTTAAATTCACAATATGATGGGGTTTAAATGCTGAGCAGAAAAATTTGTATGTTAACCTAGGGACAATTAGGAGCCACTGAAGTTTGTTGGGGGAGAGCTGCATTTTATGAATATCAATTTGACAGATGTTGAGAGAATGGATTTGAGAAAGAAGAGACTAGAAGAATTCTACAGTAATCCAGGTGAGAAATGATGATGATCTGAAAGAAGATGGTTCTGGTATGAGGAGAGAAAAAGTAATAGAGAGACAAAAGGTATTGTAGAAGTAGATTGATAGGATTTAGCAACTATTTCGATATTGAAAGGAAGAGAAGAGCTAAAAATGACTCCAAATTTGCAAACCTGAATGACTCAGAAGATGGTATTCTAAACAGAAATAGGGAAGTGGGTTTGGAGAGGATGGTTATGATGTCTGAATTTTGCATCTTCAATTTGAGATGCCGAGCAGACAGGGCTGTGGACATCATTGAATATCCCTTTGCAATATTGAATGTTAAGAAAGAATTTTAAATCAAATAATATAGAATGCTAATGCTGGAAGAGAGCTTAGAACCCAGAACATAGAATGCTAGAACTGGAAGAGACCTAGGAACACATAATGTTGAAGCCAGAAGGAACAAAAGGACTAAGCATGTAGAGTTGAATTCAGCTTAAGCATTTATTGGGTATTGAATGCTGTGTTATGCATCAGGGAAAATACAGTATTTAGGTAAGACACTGTCCTCACCTCAAAGAAACAGAGCTCACATTTCATAGCTCTTTATAGTTAACCAGACACTTTCTAATAGTGATGCTCTGAGAAACACAGATATTACTTAGGATTATTGCCATGTTACATGGTGGGGGAGAAAGCTCTGCACATGGAGTCAGGAGAATAGACTGCAAGTTCTGCCCATCACTAGTTATATGAGCTTGACAAAGTCACTTAATCTATTTGCTCCTCAAATTCTCGATCTGTTAAATAGAGATAACAATGGCTGCTTTGCCTACTTAATAGAATTTTTGTGTGAGTAATGAGTTATGAACCAAGGTAAGGGAGAGACTGATATAAGCTGAAGAGGAGGGAGAATCAGGGAAGGTTTCAGGAAAGAGATAACCTTTAGGCTAATCTTTCAAGACTGGGTAGAATCTAAGAGTCTGGGTTGGTGGAGGATTAACATATAACATATTTTAGGGCTTGAACAAAGGTAGAAAAGGGCAAAATGAGTTCAGGAGATGGATTGACTAGAATGTGGAGTAGCTGAGAAGATTATTATGTTATAGATTTATGGGGTTACCTTTCCATAATGAAAGAAGGTCAAGGATAGAAAGACCCTGAAAGTAGAGAGATGTCTGGCCCTACCTTGCCTATGGCTTTGGCAAGTCACAACCTCTTTAAGCCTCAATTTCCCCAGCAGTAAAATGAAAAGTTAGAGCAGATGGCCTCTGAGATCCGATGTTGTTCTTCATCTATGATCCTATGATGAAGAATGAAGCCATGAGGAAAAAAAAGCAGAGTGAAAAACATGAAACTTGCGACTTGGAAGAACAGATACCCAAGTCAGTCAGTAGTTTTGTAAAATACAATAGATCCCAGAGAACCAAACTCTGCAATGCCTTCCATTAAAAACTAATCAAGGGGGAAGCTGGATGACTCAGTGGATTAAGAGCCAGGCTTAAAGACCCGAGGTCCTAGGTTAAAATCTAATCTTAGACACTTCCTAGCTGGGTGACCCTCGGCAAGTCACGTAACCCCCATTGCTAGCCCTTACCACTCTTCTGCCTTGGAACCAATACACAGTAGTGATTCTAAGACGGAAGGTAAGGGTTTTTTTTTAATTTAAAAAAAAACTAGTCGATTTGTTGAGTGCTTGCTATGTGCCAGACACTATGATAAGGGCTGAAGTGACAAAGAAAGTAAAAAGCATGGTCAATTCCCTTGAGAAGCTTCGATTTTCATGGAAGATGATTCTTGTTTGTTTGCAGTTTTTTCCCCAAGACTATCCTGAGCTCTAAAACTATCAGTCTTGCTCTGACCCTGACTTCTTCATTACCAAGTAGATCTGTCAGCCTTCTTGTAGCAGACCCCATCCTTGCCTAGTTGGGGTGGGGAGCAGGCAGGGGAATCCTATCTCAAAGCCAGTTTCAGGCTTCCTGTGTCAGGAACTCTTGGAGTCAATAGATGAGTCCCTGTATTACCATGTCCTCTGGCTCAGGAAACTTGGTACTTGGAACAATCCCCATTGTAATTGGCTTGGAAGCCTTCCACTTGTCTTCAGAGGCTTCTCTTGGCCGAGGCAGGCAGAGAATGAACTGGGAGGAGATGAGTTTCATTTGTATGGTAGCATGGAGACCTTGGCAGCCAGCTGGCTTTTAAGCAATTAGATTCACTTGGGAAAACAAAAGTTAGATCTTCCTGTGCTCTTACTATGACAGTTTGAGTTGAAACCTATTGTTTTTAGGTTTCTTTTTTTCCCCCCCCCATTGATGCTGGATTTGCAGTAAGAAAGGTTGGCTGTTGGGGGCTGCCAGATGAAATAGCCTAGAGAAGGCTCCATGAAAAAAGCAGGGCAAAGGAACTCCCCTTCCTCAATTTTTTCCCATCACTTTACTTACGCATCTCCAATGGACTTGTCTAGTAATAATGATAATTAACATTTATATCATGCTTATTATGTTTCAAGAACTGTGCTAAGTACTTTACAAATTATCATTTCATTTAATCCTCACAACAATGGGTAGGTGCTATTATTATTCCCATTTTATGGATGAGGAAACTAATGCATTTAGAGGTTAAGTGACTTGCCCAGAGTCACACAGCTAGTAAGTGTCTGAGGTCAAATTTGAACTCGAGTCTTTGGGACTCCAGCTTCCCATGCTCTATTCTGATGAAGGCTGGCAATGGGCAGGAAGGAGTAGTAATGGGAAGGGGACCCTCATTCTCTGAAATCTTGCATTTCTCACTAGTTAGCACTAGTTAAATATCAGCTGCAAAATCTATAGTCTTAGCATTAGTCAAGCATGAATTGTAGATTGTTCAATTATTCACTCTGTGTACTAGATCTGTAATATTCTATACTAGACATCAGCTTTGTACCTTCTCTGTTTTATTCATTGTTTATATTGTTCTTAGAAATTGCCTATGGTGGCCATCCAATGTACCACATCCCTTCCCCATGTTCTCGCTCTGGAAGGGCAAAAAGACCTCTCCCTGACAAATGATAATAAGGTGGACAACGGAAGAACATGGGACCTATACACTGGGGAGTCTGACATTCCAGAAGAATCTCCCAATCTTGTGCATGCTCCTTATTCCCTATGG
This sequence comes from Gracilinanus agilis, assembly GCF_016433145.1. Lineage (NCBI taxonomy): Eukaryota > Metazoa > Chordata > Mammalia > Didelphimorphia > Didelphidae > Gracilinanus > Gracilinanus agilis. Next base: position 387,754,594 of record NC_058131.1, on the reverse strand, counting down.
TAACAAACCCCAAACATACCTCCACTGAGTCTGGAAAGGGAGATGCTAAGTTCCCAGACCCCAATAAATATGCCAAACCAGATCCACAAGGTATGGAAGCTCCACTCCTTGGAGGAATTTGCCATCTTGTAGTGGAGCTGCTACTCCATACTATCAGCTCCAAAGAGGCTACTGTCCTAACCCCTAGGCTTATCCATCAGTCCTATGGTTAGCCCCTAGACTATTCCACCAGCCACTAAGCTATTATACCATCAAAAACTACCTCTTCAAATGAAATTCTCGTTTGAGTCTACCATTATTTGGGCGGGTCCCTGCTACAAACTTGGGTGTGTTTCTCCCATATCATATCCATTGCATTTTAAGGATCTATCTCAGTCCTCCAATTAAACTGTAATTTCCTTGAGGGTAAGGGACTTCCTGTTTCACATCTACCAAAGAATCATAATTTTACCAGTGAGGGTATTCTCTTCACTGATGGAGATTCTACACTCCATTAGTAGAGAATGAAGCTGTGAAGCGCTACAGTGAATAGAATCAGAAAAACTTGAGTTTGAATCTTGCCTCAGGCACTAACCAGCTACATAGCCCTGGGCAAGTCACTTAACTCTACTTGCTTCAGTTTCCTCATCTGTAAAAATAAAGATAATATGGCACCTACCTCCCAGGGCTGCTGTGAGGATCACTTCATTGTAAAGTACTTGGCATGGTGCCTGGCAAATAATGAGGGCAAATGTATTAGTTATTTTAATGAGATTAATTATTATTATTACACGCTCTACACCTCCTAGGCAATTTTTATGAAACTCTGTGGTTAAAGAGACTTTATGACTGATGATCAAGACTCAGGTACTGAGTCAGTTTAACATAGGCCAAAAAGCTAATATAATATGATGGCCTAAGAAGAGACAAGAAAATATATCTCTTCTTTTTTTGCAAAAGTGGTGGACCAAAGATGAAGAACATTGCATATGGCGGGCGTCAGGCTTAGAGGAATGTGTGCTTAGTCTTGCTAAACTACTTGTTTTCCTCTTTCATTTTAATTCTTTGTAACAAAAGAGGACACTTGGGATAGGGGAGGGAAAGAGCTATATTTAGAAATGAAGATGATAGAAAAACAAAATCTATTAATAAATTTTGTTTTAAAATTTTAAAAAGAAATTAACAGGGACAGCTAAGTAGCTCAGTGGATAGAGCACCAGATCTGGAGACTGAAAGTTCTGGGTTCAAATTTGGCTTCATACACTTCCTGGCTGTGTGATCTAGGCATATCACTTAACCCCAATTGTCTAGCTCTTACCAGTCATCTACCTTAGAACTGATGTTTAGTATCAATTCTAAGAGAGAAGATAAGAGGCTTTTTAAATTAATTAACAATTAATTAATCTCTGATCATTTTGTTATTGCTATTCAGTTGTGTACATCTCAATATTACCTCATTTTAGGGTTCTCTTGGCAAAGATGTTAAAGTAGTTTGCCATTTCTTTCTCCAGTTTATTTCACAAATGAGGAAACTGAGGCTAATAGAGTTAAGTGACTTGCCCAGGGTCACATAGCTAAAGAAGTGTCTGAAGCCAGATTTAAACTCAGGAAGATGAATGTCTTCCTGGTGTAGGTCCAGCCCTTTTAAACACTGTGCTACCTAGCTTCCTTCTGGTTCACAATAGACACTTAAATGTTTATTGACTAGACAACCCCTCTCCCAAACTATATTAGGTATACAATAGTTTAACTGCAAAACTTCCCAACACATCTCAGCAGTTTCAAAAATCCCTTCAAGCCACTCAATAGAAATGTCCAAGAAACTTTGTGCCCTTCAGGGAGCAGTCATTCTTTAGCTCAACCACAGGAAAACAGAAATTCAAAGAATCACAGAGTTGGAAATTACCTTAGAGGGCACTTAGTCCAACCCCTCCATAAATCTCCTTTAGAAGATCCCATAAAAGTGGTTATCTGGACTTCTCTCAGAGACCTCCATTTAGCAGCCTGTTCCACTGTTGGATGACACTAGTTGTTAGAAGTCACATCCTTATTGAACCACAACCTCCCTTCCTTTCATTTCCACCTATTGTTCCTCCTGCTGCCTTTTTGGGTAAATCACAATCATTCTAGTTTATCCTTGTTTACAAATATATGAAGACTGCTATTATGCATGCATGCACACACATGCTCACTCTCTCTCTTACTCTCTCTCCCCTTTTCTCTCTCTTTTCCCCCCTTTCTCTCTCTCTCTCCCCCTTTCTCTCCATCTCCCCCTTCCTCTCTCTCCCTCTCCTAAATATCTCCAGTTCCTTCAAGAAATCTTCATATAACATGCTTTCAAGTCCCTTCACCATCCTGGTTGCCTTTGGACTAGGTCCAACTTAAAAATGTCCTCCTTAAATATAACACCAAAAACTGGAGGCAGTACTTCAAATATGTGGAGCAGTAGGTGGCCCAGTGGATGGAGCACCCAGCCAAAAGTCAGGAAGACTCATCTTCCCAAGTCCAAACCCTGCCTCATACATTGATTTGCTGTAGGACCCTGGGCAAGTCATTTAAACCTGCTTACTTCAGTTTCCTCATCTATAAAATAAGCTTGAGAAAGAAATGACAAATCACTCCAGTATCTCTGCCAAGAAAGCCCCATATGGGGTCACAGTCAGACATGACTGAAAAATAACTGAACACAGTTCCAAATATGATTTTACCAAGATGCTGAACAATTGTAGGATCTCATTTCCTTTATTCTAGAGACAATATGCCTCTATTCACCCAAACTAAAATCATGTTGGTGTTTTGATTACCATGCCACACTGTCAATTTTTCCTTGAGCCTAAAATCCTAAAACCCCAAAGTACACAAGCTGTTATGGAGTCATGTCTCCCCTTCCCCATTATGAATGTGTGCAGTTTGCTTTTTTTAATCTGTATGTAGAAATTCACACTTATCCTTACTAAGTTTCACGTTATTAGATTCCAGTCTGTAGAGTTCTTTTTGGATCCTCTTTCTGTTATCTAATGGATTAACTATACTAAAAATAACTTATTGGGGCTTAGTCACTGAAAAGTATCCAATGGCCCATGAACTTTAGGATAGAAGGAATTGATTTAAAAGGACTGGAAGTAAACACTGATCTTCCCTAAAAATTCCTCTTTCTCTTTTCTTCCTCCTCTTTCCTTCCCTTCCTTTTCCCCCTTCTTTCTTTCCCTTCTTTTTCTTTCCTTCCTCTCCTTCCCTTCCTTTCCTTCTTCCTTCCTTGCCTTCATTCTTATCCTTCCTTCCACAAACACTCATTAATATTAAATGCTTATTATGTGTAGAACCAAGAAATCCAGGAAAACCCTAGATGAAGGAAAAGCACAAGCCCTCTGTTTCCATACTTATGAGGCCAACTAACTTAATATCACAACCTTGACTCCTTCCTTCCTCCAGTCCAAATTTTATGCTTCCATGAGGCCTTCCCTGACTTTACCAACCTTCATTTTTCTCATCCATTCCTGACCTCATAAAATCTTAAGAGTTCAAAGGAATCTCAAAGGTTATTTAGTCCACTCTCCAATGTCATGGTGGTCTAATTTTTATTTCTAGCAGTGTGGAGCTCATTACTTTATGAAGCATCACAGTCTGTTGTTGGGAAGAATTATTAGAAGGATCATCATTATTCTGAGTAAAATTTGCCCACCAATAATTTGGTTCTTTCTACTTACCTTCGTCTGGGGTCAGTCAGGATTAACCAGTCTGAGTCTTTGGAATGCTTTCCCATCACCCATCCACACCCTTAGCAAAGGGCAACATGTTGGAAAAGGATATGCTTTATCACTGTAGGAGGCTTGAATCAGTATTTCTTTAGTTCAGTCACCCATAAAGTGGGGACCATAATACCTGTGCTATTCCCCTTACAGTGAAAGTCAAATGAGATAATGAATATAAAATGTTTTCTGAGCATAAAGTGCTATATAAATGAGAGGTATCATTTTATTATTATTATTAAAAATTAATGATACTCAATAATAACAATTTGTTGGTCAAGATCTCTGTGTGTCCTTTTTTTTTTTAATTTTGTGGTATTCATTTGCCAATCTGTCTTCCTTAGTACATTTATTTTATTTTATTTTATTTTATTTTAAACCCTTACCTTCTGCCTTGGAGTATTGGTTCCAAGGCAAAAGAGTGGTAAAGGTTAGGCAATGGAGGTTAAGTGACTTGCCCAGAGTCACACAGCTGGAAAGTGTCTGAGGCCAGATCTGAACCTAGGACCTCCCGTTTCTAGGCCTGACTCTCAATTCACTGAGCTACCCAGCTGCCCCCTTGTGTGTCCTTCTTGAGAAGACCCTGGCCCTTGGAGAAACAGAATCTTTCAGACTGTTAGTTGGAGGCATTACAGAAAGATTCAGCTAGACTCAGAATCATCAGTGAATGGATTTTATCACTGTTGAAGGCCTAAGATTAAATTATATAGAAGAATTTGAATTATGCAAAATTAATCTTTATGCATTAATTTTAGGAAGATCTTTGGGCTTTTAATAGAAATAGTACCAAAGGATAGATGTTCAAAGGAGGCATATTCAGGTCAGTATAAAGAAGAATTTTCTTATACTTAGAGCTATCTACCAATTGTGTAATTAGAATCTGTTACCCTAAAAGCTAAAATTCCCAGCACCCCACTCTCTTCACATTTACTGCTGACATAGGGAGTATAAATTTGGTGTAGCCCCCGCCTCTCACTCTCTTGTCTTCCTGTCCGGGCTTTGATGGAGCAGGTTTTTTAAACAGGCAAGGAGAACTTAGTCATGTGGTCTTAATTTTGTTAAATAATTGGGGGTTTTTTCACTTTTATTTCCTTTTTATTCCTTCTACTTCAAGTGATTATTAATAAACTTCATAATTCTTGGAGTGTTGGATATCAATTTAAATCTCACACAATGGAATGAGATCAGGAGGTAGTGAGTGCCCTCTCACTGGAAATATTCAAGCAGAGGCCGAAAGATCATTTATTAGGAATGTTGTAAAATTAATTGATGCTTCAGGTTGGGGTTAGACAAGATGCTCTAAGAATATCTAAAATTGTGCCAAAATAATTCATTTTGTTTAATTTTTCTCTGTATGAGCTTCACCCTGGTATCATGGAAAGAACATTAGATTCAAAGTCAGAAAACTGGCTTTGTGTCCCATCTTTGATACATCCCAACTAAAGGACTATATAGGCAAATCACTGAGGATCTGAGTCGGAATTTTCTCATCTGTGAAGATAATAAAACTCCTACTCTCTTTCTTCCACAGTTATTATGAGGAAAGTACTTTGAGAGCTTGGCTGTTGGCCCATGATTGGCAACTTAGAGATGATCTTCAATCAACTGAATCAACTCAGAGCATCATCAGTGAATAACTTTGTTGAATAGTCTGCTATGGCTAAGTAAATCTTATTTTGTTAACTGTTAAAAAAAAAAAGAAAGTACTTAACATTTATAAAGTTATGGATAGCAGCTGTGATTGTTATTACTTAAAAGCAAAGAGAAAGAACTGGAGACAATTTTTTTAGTTCTTTTTAACCCTTACTTTCCATCTTAGAATCAATATCGTGTATTGGTTTCAAGGCAGAAGAGTTGTAAGGATGAGGCAATTTTTTTAGGGGGGGGGGAGAAGGGGGAGAGTGAAGTGGTTTGTCCAGGGTCACACAGCTAGGATGTATCTGAATCCAGATTTGAACCCATGACTTCCAGTCTCTATGTCTTGCTCTCAAGCCACCTAGCTGCCCACCTTCATTCTCTTTCATGATCTGTGAGAACTGGAAGAGGACTGGGCAAAGCATTCAATGTTAGGAGAGCATTTGACAGTGTCTTTGCCATTTTACTATATTTAATAAACTATATGTATATATAAATATATACATATATACAGAAAAAGTATTTGTGTAGTATCAACATAAAGGGTTTAGATTATGCTAGGAAATTTCTAAGACAGTGGGGCAGAGAGGATCTAGAGCCATATATTGAATTATTTTTATAACCTTGAGCAATAACTTTATATCATTCCCTAGATTCCTTCAGAACCTGCCTCAGCAAGCATCTTGCTGGGCCTTTTGAAACTGGCAATCTGGCTGGGTTGGGCTGTCTATACATGGGCTTAAAGAGAATCTTTTGCTCCCCTGTCAAAAAAAAATAAATAAAAAAGAGACTTGGTGTAAATATGCAGCTGGTTTGTGTAGAGTGACACCTAGTGGAAAAAAGGCTATAAACTAAACCAAATCGATACACCTTTTAAGGGCCTACTATGTGCCAGGCATTGTGCCACGCATTGTGCCAGGCACTGGAAGTAAAATGACCAAGATTAGATTTTCTTCTCTCGAGGATCTTACATTCTCCCAGGGAATACTGCAATATGTTCATACGTAAGCAAATATGGGATAAATAGTTGTGGAAGAGGGGGAAGCATTGCTTCAATAACACCACTATGTGCACCCAAAAATATCTACCACTTTAATACTTAGGACATAGAACTTGAATGTTAGAATTAGAAGGGCCCTTGGACATCTTCTAGCCCAATTTCCTCATTTTCTGGATAAGGAAACCGAGGTCTTTTTCCTGGCTCAGACTTTTTTCTGGGTGCTCAGTGGCCCAGATGAAATTAAAATTCAAGAACGCAGCATCAGGACTGGATATTGCCAGATTCCTAGGTGAGTAGGGTGGGATCATTCCAGCTTCCAGACAGAGACTTTTAGTGGGGACAGCCAGATAACCTAACATGGAAAACAGCTTTGAGGCAGTGTAAAGACCTGGGATTTAGGACACCTGGGTATGAGCCTTTACTCTTGTGCCACAAATACCACTGGACAAGTAACCTTGCTTCCTTGATCCCAATTTCCTAAACTATAAAATGAGGAGGCTAAAATAGATGATCTCCAAGGTCCTTCCAACTCTAAAATTCTGGCCTCAATTTACATGCAAATTAAACTTTACAAGGTTGCCTGAAATCTTAGCTGCTAGCAAAACAAATACCAAAAGTTACATCATTGCCTCTTGAGAAACTAAGACGAACACACTGGATTGGGACTTTGGCATAAAGGATACTCTGCTATTGGATGGAGTATCTTTAAGATGCTCCATCCTCATGGATGGCATTGTCCTTGACCAAAGGAGATGACTGTGGCGATCCCTTCTCTAATAAGTAATTTGGCTTTCATTTAGGTTCCACTGCTCCAGCAGAATTCTCTCTTGCCATTCTCCACAATAAAATATTGCTCATTAAAAACACCTCTGTATCTGTTTGAGGACACTGACCTTATACTGCTCCAAACTTCAAAGAACTATGATTCTATTGGTTTACAAATGCTAATGAGATGATATATAGTACAAAAAACAGTAAAGTCACATCTAGGTTCAAAGAATCGCTTACAGATAGATAGATAAATGTTTATTTAAGAAATGAACTGTGGAATGAAAAGTAGTTGACAAATTAGGCTTGGATAAATACCTTTTACCATATTCCACAATATAGTCTAAATAGATGGACTTAATTTTATTTAAAAAATTAGGAAAGAGTGGAAGTTAGGTGGCTCAGTGAATTGAGAGCCAGGTCAGAGATGGGAGGTCCTAGGTTCAAAAATGGCCTCAGAATACTATTGCACTCAAAGGAATAGTAAACTGGAGGAATTCCATGTGAACTGGAAAGATCTCCAGGAATTGATGCAGAGTGAAAGGAGCAGAGCCAGAAGAACATTATACACAGAGACCAATACACTGTGGAAAAATAGAATGTACTGGACTTCTGTACTGGCAGCAATGCAATGACACAGAACAGCTCTGAGGGATTTATGGTAAAGAACACTACCCACATTCAGAGGAAGAACTACAGAAGTGGAAACAGAAGAAAAGCAATTGCTTGAACACATGGTTTGAGGCGGACATAATTGGGGATGTAGACTCTAAGGACCACCCCAGTGCAACTATCAGTAATATGGAAATAGGTCTTGATCAATGATACATGTTAAAACCAGTGGAAATATGCATCGGCTATAGGGGGGATTGAGGTGGGGGGGGTGAAGGGGAAAGTAAGAGCAAGAATCATGTAACTATGTTAACTTTTCTAAAAAATAAATATTATTAAATGTTTAAAAAAATAGCCTCAGATACTTCCTAGCTGTGTGACCCTGGGCAAGTCACTTTACCCCACATTGCCTAGCCCTTAGCACTCTTCTGCCTTAGAACCAATACACAATATTGATTTTTAGATGGAAGGGTTAAAAGATTAGGAAAGAAATCGATCCTATACCTTACATAGCTAAGAGTAGATGTTTTCTTTTTTAAAACAAAGTAGCCTTTACCTTCTTCTTAGTATCAGTCATAAGATAGAAGAGAAGCAAGGGCTAGGCAAACAGGATTAAGTGACTTGCCCAGGGTCACACAGCTAGGAAGTGTCTGAGGGCAAGTTTGAACTCAGATCCTTCCAATTCCAGAAATCACACTGTGCTACCTTGCTGCCCTTGTGAGATGTATTCTTAACCAAACAAGAGATAGAGGCACTTACAAAAGATAAAAAAAATAATTTTATCACATGAAATGAAAAAGCTTCAGCACAGATAAAATTAATGCACCTAAGATAAGAAGCAATGGAATGGGGGAAATTTTTTTAAATTTCTCTTATGAAGGTTTCATATCCAAAATACATAAATTATGTTTCTATATACTTTATATACAAAGGTTTGCTATCCAAAATATATAGATTTCAGATATTTGTCTATCGTGTATATGTGTATTTATTATACATATTTTTATCAATATAGATATACTAATAGCCATTCCCCCAACAGACAAAGGACAATGAACAAACAATAGTCAATATTCAAAACAATAGTCAATTTGACGATAGTCAAAGGACATGAACAAACAGTTCTGAAAAAAGAATTGCAAAAGGAGGCAGCTAGATGACTCAGTGGATTAAGAGCCAGACCTAGAGATAGGAAGTCCTGGGTTCAAAATGTGACCTCATTTCTTAGCCCTGTGGCCCTGGGCAAGTCATTTAAGTCATTGCCTAGCCCTTACAGCTCTTCTGCTTAAGAACCAAAACACAGTAGTGATTCTAAGATGGAAGGTAATGATTCTTTTAAAATTGCAAATATTAACACATGAAAAAATACTCCAAATCACTAATAGCAAGAGAAAGACAAATCAAAGCAACCCTCTACCCTGCAAATTGGCAAAGATGACAAAATATGGCAGTAGTCAATGTTGGTGGGATTGTGGAATGATAGGCACATTAATACACTGTTGGCAGAGCTATGAAAGGATTTTGAAAAGTAATTTGGAATTAAGTGAATAAAGTGACTAAAATGTCCATACACTTTGAACCGAAGTTGTTAGGTTTGTACTTCAAGAAAGCCATCAAGAAGAAAGCCTTCATATGCAGCAAAACATTTATTGTAGCACTGTGAAAGCAAGAAACTGAAAACAAAACATATGCCCATTGTTTGAGTAATGGTTCTATATTGTGACACATTAATGGAATATTATTGAGCCATAAGAAGTGATGTGTATGATGAAAACAGAAAATCTTAGAAAGATCTGCATGAATTGATGCAAAGGTGAAGTAATCAGAACCAAGAAAACAGTATACACAATAACTACAATATAAATGGAAAGAATAACCACACAAAAAAATCAAAAGGGAATGTAATAAAATTATAAAGACCAAGCAGGACTTTTGATAAAGAGATATGTAGTAAGATCCCCAACCCACATCTTCATGGAAATGGGAGAATTACAGGTATTACACCCTACATATGTTGCCAGACTTTTTGAAAGTATCTACAGATTTTCCCCTCTTATTTATTATTTAATTATTTATTCATTTTAAGTATTTTTAGATTTTTACATAAATTTATATTCTAAAATTCTGTCATTTTATAAATATAAGTTTATATTTTATTTGTTACTTTTAATAATTATTCTTTTATCTTTAAAAAATTCTATTTGCTAATATGGGATGGCTCTCTGGGATAGAGAGGTATACTAGGGATAACTATGATAATATCAAAAAGAAAAAAAGATGTGAATACTTTTTTTAAATAAAGGAACTGTTTGGTACTGCAAGGTCAGTATGAATGACATGGCAACCAAATTAACTATTGCAATCTTACCTTGCAATAAAAGAGAAAATCATTCAAGACAAGATGTTCTCCATACTTTGTCCTAGTCTACCCTATGGAAAATTGTATCCTGCTCTAGGCACCACATTTTATCATAGCACATGTTCTAGGGTAATTATACCAAACCTCACTTGCACTAAAATTTCCACAGAGGATGGCTACTACTACTTTCTTCAGGGCCAAAGGGTAATCCTAAGGATTTGGAGGCAGGGAAGGTTGTCTTTTCTAATATTAGAGCTCATGAGCACCCACTGGTATATTTCTTGCCATTATAATCAGTCAATTAATCAATCAGATTTAATTAACATTTAGAAAGGAATGTTTATCGAGATAGTATCTCCCCAAAATCTATGAAACATTTCCCCACAAATACATTTAAAGTATAGGATAAAGTGGGCTAATCCTTAGTAAGTGCATATGGCAAAGGGATAACTCAACTTCTATATGTCTCTTTGCTAGATTCAAGATATTTCCCCTTAGTATAGTATAGCTTCTCCATTATGGTTAGAGCCTTGAATCTGTATGCAGTCTGAACTCAGACCCCAGTGCAACCATAGCTAATCCATAAAACCTATTAGGACATCAATGTTACATAAGGCTTCCAAATACCTAAAGTTCTTAAGGTCTTCTGTTGAGGTCAGGGTGGAAAATGGACAAGACTGAGACTAAATCTCCAGCTCTGATTCCCCTTTCCCAAATAATACTGATTCAAGGGATTAGCTAGAACACTTATTCATATCAGTTTGGTATAGTCTCTTGAATTCTAAACTAAAATTCTAATGGTCCTTGTACAGGACCCAGGGAGGTATTATCAAATTTCCTCAGCCAGTCTAAACTTCCTGTGCATTGTTACTCCAGTTGATCATGGGCTTTAGATTCTTCCTGGAACATCAGGGCAGTCCCATTTCCCTGATTTTTTCTTTGCTTTTTTTTCCTCCTTTCTTTTTGATAAAATGTCCTATTTGTCTCTAAAAATCCCCCAAGAATCCATCAAATGAGGCAATATTTGTAAAGCACTTTCCAAACCTTAAAGCATTATATAAATGTTAGTTATTATTATTATCCTCTCAGTATTCAACAAAGATTACAGAACCCTAGAACATAGAACAGAGGGTGTGAAAAAGAACCTTAGAGCACAGAAGATAGGATCTCAGAATTAGAAAGGAATTTAGAGACTGTTGAAGCACTTCATTGACCAAATGGGGAAACTGAAACTCTACAACAACAATGACTTGGCCAAGGTCGCTAGGTCACCTAGTGAACATGTAAGAGGTCAAGGACTAAAACTAGAGTACATCTAGTCATGACTTTGGAATCTTGCTCCATCTGAAGAAGCAGACTATTCCTTCAGACCTCAACTCAGAAATGCTGGGCTACACTGTTCTTGTCTCCCTCCGTGTTTTTTTTTCTTTCATAAAAGATACCAACAGTCAGCAATTCATAAGCAGGAAAACACAATTAAACCCCAAGGGGGGGAAAAGCATAGCCCTTCCATTTCAATTAAAATCAGTGGCTGTTGGAAATGTGCAGATTTAGAGCTGTAATACCAACTGAAACAGTGAATTCTCCATTGTGATCAAAGGCTTCATTTAGCAGGCTGAAAAGCAGGCATGAGCTTAATTGAACAAGAGAGAGAGAGAGAACCTCCAGAGCAGCCAGGCATAAGCAAATAGCCTCAAAAAATATAAGGGAGCAACTCAAGGAGAATTAACTAATTGTCCAGAATGCTCTTCTGAATAGAAAGGAAATAATAAGCACTTTTTAAGAGCACCTACTATGTGCTGGGCATTATGTTAAGTGCTTTTTAAAAATATGATCTCTTTTGATCCTCACCTAGAAAGATGCACTTCTATCGTGGCATAGGGTAAAGCAGCTTTGGACTGGTGCTGGGAGACCTGGGTTCTATAGAGGACCCTGAACAAGATACTCTGTTCACCTAAACCTCATTTTCTTCATGTGTAAAATCTGGCTTCCAGCTTTGACAGTTTAAATCCTGCTTGACTTACTCTCCAGACATTACCTCCTCCATAGCTTCTCTGTCCCATCCCCAGGCTCATTGCCCCCTTCTGTTTCTCCTTTATGTGTTCTCTTCCCCTCACTCCCACCCTGAGAGGAAGCAATGTCTTTGCTTGTATTTGTATCCCAGTTCTTCGTTCAGTGCTTGGCACAGTTAGCACAATAAGTTTTCTTTCTTTTACTTCCTTCCTTTGTTTTTATTTGTCATCCATTCTTTTTATCATCTAGCTATATCTACCTACCTACCTACCTGTTTATCTACCTACCTACTTATCTAGCTATCATTCATCCATCCAGTTATCTACCAATCATCTGTATCGACCAACCTATTTATGTACCTCTCTACCTCCTAAGGTCCTTTTTGGCTCTAACATTCCATAAACATAACTTGAGTGGGATGTAGTGTTTGACATCTGAAGTCTCCTAAATCCCAAGACTTTCAAGTGCTTGGAGGATAAGGGGAAGATGACTATGTCTATGTGCAAAAGCAAGAAAATTCTCTAGGGTAAAATTTCCTCCCCCTACACACCACATTCCTCAGTGCCATATTTTGATCATTAAGTTGGACAATACAACTTGAGATCATTTCATGATCACAAAGCTATTCCAGCAAACTTTTCATGCCACTTCTTCAGAGTAACAATGTAAAGGCTCAAATATAGACACTTTTAGGATAGGGATGAAAATTGAACATGTGATTTCACTGGCACCAAGAAATATAGGAGGAGGAAACTTCCTTTGTTAATGCAGATCAACTTTTTTTTTGGCAACCTGTAGTATTAGAGTTGCCTAGAGCAGTGACAGGTGAAGTGACTTGACCAGATGCATATAACCAGTATTTGACAGAGGCAGAACTTGAACCCTCATCTTCCTGACTCTGAAACAGATTCTCTATCTCCTATATCATGTTGCCTCTCTAAGGGCTTTTGATGAAGTACAGATAAAATGGATTGAAAAACGTCATGATCAGAGCACAGTAATAATTAAAATAAAATCATTATGCTGAACCAGACACTGTTTCAAATAAAGCATGTTTTTTACAGTTCTCCAAAGAGAAACTTGATCTTAGCTCCAGGGTAACAATCTATCATAAACCTAATGCCAGAGACAAAGACGCAAGCTGTTCCTTGTTGTGATACTGAATGTTCTAATTCCAATTCACTCCAACTAGAACCATTAACACTCAGAAATAGAAGGGACTTCGGGAAAACACCTCACCCAAATGATACCTAAATCTCTAGAGATGAGAAACTACCTAATGCTGCAGTCCAATTTTTAGGAAGTTCTCTTTTTAAATCATGCCAAAATTTGCTTCTCTATAACCCATTTTCTTCTAAAATTGCCCTTTGGAGTTACATAAAACAAATTTAATCTCTCTTCTTCATAACCAGCTAGAGATTGGAATTGGACCTGAGATTTCGTCAGTATAGGGAACCTTCTCTGCAATTTATTGGGGAAGGAAGTTGATTTGGATAAGTCCTCATAACAGACTTTTAAGTATTTGAGCACAGCAATATTAACTCTTGCTGGACACAAGGAGCTGGGGCACTATATCTAAGTCCCTTTCCACTAAGCGGCCCATCTGTTTTGGACCCAGTTGTGTGATCAAACTAAGTTCCATACGGGGGGACCTGCCCATCTTCTAGAAGGGTCTGACTTCCAACACTTTTCAGCTCATTAAACCCCTATCCCAGTGCCTGAAGAAAAATTACTTAAATTTTTGTTTTACATCCCCAAAATGAGAGAGAAAGATATTCAATGGACAACCTGAATCAGGTATAGAATGGGTCCTGTATTATTTCCTACAAACCAAAAAGTGTGAAACACAAAATAATCACAAGAGTACATTGACAGAGACTTAAAAACAATATTTAGCTACTAAACTTATAATGGCTCCTACATTCGGGCAGTTTGAGACTTAACCTTATCAGAATATAAAGTAGCTTTTCTGGTGAGCAGACATTTCCTATTACTGTGATTCTATACCGTCCCGTCAAAGTCCACGTCTTTTGAATAGCCAAGCCAAGGCTTGTGTTCTTCTTCATGACAGTCACATCCTTCAACAAAGAAGCCCCTCTCTATTACTATTCAACTCCACTTCATAGATACAGACATATATGTTGTTTTCAAATCCCAAGGTCACCTTCAACCCTGGATAGATCTACCTTTGAGATCAATGTTTAGGCACCTATCCTGGAAGGAAAACAGAGACCCAATCTCATGGTCACTTAGGTGAGTCCCCCTGCTCTAGCTGGAAGCAATTGCTCTGATGCAAGGATGAAGGAAAAAACAAAATCACTCCATCGCCTCTGTATGGGAAATTTAATAAAAGAGGTACTTGTTACATGAGAGAGCTAAAGGAAGAGAAGGCCAAAAGCAGAGTTATTCCATTTTTAAAAAATCTACTGAGTCATCATCTCTTCCTACTCAGGAGCCAATAAGAGGGCTGCTTCGCTATCCCTAAATTGCCCAAATGATGATCCAGCATATGTGGGTTTACTGGAAGCCAGCAATGAAACTCTGTGCAACCCCCAGGAACACAGGTCATCTCCAAGTCTTCTCTTCTCTATATGAGTCATCACCGCTAATTCAGTCGATCTACATTTAACAAGGTTTCCAATCTGTCAAATTAAAGGGAGTTAAATTCCTCAGAATATACCCTACATAACCGTCAGAATCTGAAATGAAGGCATCTCTCCATAGGTGATTTGATTTTGTTGTTATAAAAGTTTTTTAAAATATTTTTTAAAGGACTAAAGCCCAAACTGTATAGTTATTCCACCTACCTATAGCAGCATGGTTTAGAAGGAAAAGCAATGAGTGTGTGTGGTATAGTGTCAAGAATGCTGTCTATGGAGTGGGAGAACATGAGTTCAAATTCTAACTGTGATACTACCTGTATAACATTGAAGGAGGCCCTTACCCTCTTTAGGCCTCATTTTCCTCATCTGTAATAGAGTTAAACTAGATGAACTCTGTGCTCTCTTTCAGCCCCATATCTGCAATCATGGAATATCCCACTCCCTTCCCAAAGGGCAGGTCTGTGACAAGGAATGCTGCATGTACTAGGAGGGGGATATGATTTCTCATTAACTGAGAGGCATATGAGCCTACCAAGTCCATGTCTGGAGAAATGGAGGAGAGAGAGAATCAGTTAGAGAAAGCGAGAACTTTTGAATGGCTTTTGGAAGTCCAAGAGTAGCAGTCATCCTTCTGGTACTTTCAAAAGACTCTCCTTTCCCAGAGCTGCCTTTCAGGTGACTCACCCAGCTGGAGAGGGAGGGAGGTGTTCTGTTCCAATGATCTGGGAAGCAAGGGACCCTGGGTCTGAAACCCAAGTCTATCACCCTCAAGCTGTGTCCCCATGAGAAAGTCACTATCTCTTTCTAGGAGTCAGTAAAATGGCAGAATTCAACTGAAAGAACTCTAAGCTTCCTTCCAACTTTGATGTTTGTAATTTTGTGTCTGTATGATTCTAAGTAGCCTGCACTAAGCAAGCAGATTAATCAAATCGCCTTTGGTCTTTCCTGTCCTTTTTACACACACGCACACACAGACACACACACTCTTCCCAACACCCTGCATAACACCCACATATCACAATGCCTCACTTTGCCAAAGGCTGCGCAGATGTTCTCGCCAACACACTTTAGCTTGTCTATAAATATTACTGATGTGCATTCTCGATAATAATAAAAGTTCACACTGATATGGCACTTTATAGTTTGGAAAGTGCCTTCCTCAGGAAAGATCTGGGAACAGAGTTTTTAAATTTTATGATTCCCATTTTAGAGATGAGAAAATGAAGACTTAGAGGCACTGTGTCTTTCTAAGCTTGTGATAGGGTAAAGATTCAAATCCAGCCCTCCTTACTCCAGGGCAAATATTTCCAAGGACACTTGGTACCATAGCATGCCAGGATTTCTATAATGCAATCAACTTGTCTTTTGCTTTCTCCCCATGTCCTACTGCAGGATGTCTTGTGGAAAGTACTTTGAATCTGGAGTCAGGTGGCCTGTATTTGAATTCCTTTTTTTACTGCTTTTGTGGACAGGTTGCTTTACCTTCACCTGAGCCTGAGTTTCTCTGTAAAATGGAGGTCTTGTACTAAATGCCCTTAGAAGTCCTGTTCCAGTGAAATCAGTCTATATCTTAAGACCCCTGCCAACCCCCAAGCCCCCCAGGTCACCATGTCACATGGTAATGATCTAGCTGGCAGCTACAGTGGGACTAGCAGTGTCATTCCTTAAGCCGTTTCTATTTTTCCTCAGCCTGATTATTTTAAGCCGCCTAGGAAGCCCCACTGGCCAAACCTAATGTTATCTCCTGTGCACAGTCACTGCCTTGTTAAAAGGCAATCAGAGGAGCTGACTTTAATAAATGTTAACACTCTCAGTATGAAATCTGCCAATTAAAACTCCTGGCCCAGCCCTTTGAAAGCACCATATGGAAAATCCCCTCTGTCTTAATAAGCTCTTGTCATCAGAGTAGAGTAAGAGGTGGGAGGGTCTGGGGAAGGGAAGAGGCATTGAAACTTTCAGAGAAAAGGAAGTAGGCAAGTTCCTGCACCTCTTATCCCTCATACCAAGCCTAAACCTAAAGGTGACTTAGAGAAGGAGTAACAAGGAGGTCAGTGGGGAAAACAGAAAAGAGAGAAGGCCCTAGCAATCAAGGGGAAGCCAGATTTTATTAGACTTACTCCCAAATATATTTACTACATTTTTCTTATCCAATTGCCATCCCAATGCATTATTGTTATTAATAATAATGTCCATCATCTTTAGCCCTAAATGAGGTCTTTGGCAACCTAGGTAATGGGGATTTGTCCCAGTAGCATGCCAATGAGCTCCTGTGTCTGTCTAATCATAATATTGAGCTGAATTGAGGGCAGGAGGGCAAAGTTTCTCCTAAATCATCATTTTGATGTTTGGATGTGAAGAAATGTTCCTCAGTTGCCCTCCTCACCACCATTCCCTTTACTTTGGCTTGGCTACAGCAGGAAGGCGAACCTGACTCTGCCTAAATCCTAAATGGCAAGTTGGGAAGACTTGGAACCATGTCATTTAAGAAGCAATTGAAGAAGTTTACCCTGAAGAAAAAAAAAACTTGTGGCCAGTTGGGAAGGGAAAGGAAGAGGAAGTGGAAATGATCCCTGCCTTAAATACTAAAGGCTGTCATATGTAAGAGAAATTAGATTTGTTTATCTTGGGTTTAGGGGACAGAACTAGGACTGATGAGAAGTTAGGAGTCTGATTTCGGATCTATATAAAGAAGTTCCTAATAACAAAAGCTATTCTCAACAGTGAAATAGATTGCCTCAGGAAGTAGTGAGATTTCCATGCCTTCAAGGAAGATTTTTTTAAAGTATGATAATTGTTTGCTGGGGAGGATGAACTACATGCTATCTGACATCCTTTTTAGCTAAGAGATTCTATGATTCTATGTTTCCACTTTGGGGAATCCTAGGTTACTGATGGCTGGGAAAGGAGAGAGATTAGATATGGGAAAAAACATCTAGGGGGTTAGTTTAGTAGTTCACATGAGTGATAATAAAGATGGGAACTAAATGTAATTATTCCTTGTATATTTTCCCTTTGCCTTTCCTTGTTAAAATCCCTAGAACAAGGTAGTGTTAGATAAGGTTAGATAGAGTAAGTGTAGGTTGTTTGTTATTTTGGGTTAGAATTTTAATTTAGCTCGTAGTGCACAAATACCAAAATATTTTGTGAAACACTATTTTGGCTTTGTGCAAAGGGGGAACTGTTATAGGTAATTTATAGGGTAGGATAGAAATTTAAGATAGGTAGCAGGCAAGCTAAAGCAAATCCCTTGGTTGGACCATAGACATTCCAATATGGAATGCAGAGAAGGATTTGAGTGAGAGTGATCTTGGCTTTGCTGGAGTTAGGAGGGTGGAGCTGTTATCCAGCCATCTGAGACTTTACGAGCTGTGGATTATTGGGATTTTGGAGAAGACTGGGGAGACCATCTATCAAGATAACCTAGGTTGAGAGAAAGGTTTCAAATCTACAGTTGGTGGACAAGTTGTAGATAGCCTTTCCTCCCTAGTGTTCATTGGATTACTGGCTGAGCAAGGATTTGTTTCCTGAGCCCTGAAGTCATCAAAGGACCAGCTTGGACCAATTTTGAGAATCCCAATATCCCAGCCCTCTCCAGCCTTCAGCCAGGGTTGCCTGCCTGCCTGAAGTGAGCCTAGCAGGGAGGCAGAAAGCCAGTTCAATCCTTAAGATTCTATTTGACAGTTGGCCCTTCCCTGAGAATTAGACATTACTTAACGCACTTTCCTTACCTTGAAACCATCAAAACCTTGATTTATACACTTCCTGCTTGTTCCTCCTCTCAACCACTTGAACTCACATTAAGATACTGGTCATCCCTGGTATCTCTGGCTAGTTTGGTCGACAGGTAGCTGTCAACTGTCAGTTACTTAGTTAAGTGTATTTCCTCTGTCATTACCCATTCCCCACATCTCCTGTGTAGTTTATTCAGTGTATCTACTCAGTCCTTTCCCTTGTAGGGCGTGGATGTGTCCCTTGTTTTGTTTAGTACCCTGTTTGGCATCTGGCAGATCTATATTACTTCTTTCAGTAGTAACTGCAAATGTTAAAAAATATATCAATTATAGAGATGTTATAGAGGTAAACTCAATTAGACTTGGCAGTTGATTGGATGGGATAAGGTTAGGGGATGAGGAGGACTCAATAAAGCACTCAGGAATGTTAAAAGCAGTTTCCACAGCTAATGTTGAATGTAATGAAATATAATTGTGCCATAAAGAAATGACAAGAGGCATGGTTATGGAGAGACATGTGAAAGAAGACTTGTATGATCTGATGTAGAATAAAGTGAGCAGAACCAGAAGGACAATTTAAACAGCAACATCATTAAGACAAATAACTTGGAAAGACTTAGGAACTCTGATCAATGAAATGAACATCCATATTTCTAGAGGACTGATGATGAGGCATACTCTTCACCTCCAGATAGAGAGGTATTAGATTTAAGAACCAATATACAATATACAAAAGCTTCAATATCTTAAAATTGCTCTAAGACTTTGGGGACTCTCTCTATTTATGGAAATAGCCAAGAATGGACTATGATTATTTGTTATAAAGGATTTGTGTTTCTTTTTCTTTTCTAATGAGATCAAAGAGAGAGAAAATAAATTTTACCAGGTAAATTTTATAGAATTCAATTCAATCTCATGCATAGTAATACACCTACTAAGCTCCAGTCACTGGAGTCACAAAGACAAAAAACAGTGTAGTTCCTGACCTTAAAGAACTTATTTTCTTCTGGAGAAAATTAGCATATGTGCAAATAATCATGGTTTAAGTTAAACTGAGGAGGGTTCAGTCACCCCAAACTAGTGAGTTAAGAAGAAAATGTGCCAAAGAAGGTTTGACTTGAGTTGAATGCTAAAGGAAGAATAGGAATCTACAAGGGGATGAAGAGGAAATGCCATGTAAGTCTTATGGCAGGTTTTTTTTTAAACATTTATTAATATTTGTTTTTAACATGGTTACATGATTCATGCTCCTACTTTACCCTTCACCCCCCACAATCCCCCCACCCATGGCCGACGCACATTACCACTGGTTTTATCATGTGTCATTGATCAAAACCTATTTCCAAATTGTTGGTAGTTGCATTGGTGTGGTAGTTTCGAGTCTACATCCCCAATCATGTCCACCCCAACCCATGCGTTCAAGCAGTTGTTTTTCTTATATGTTTCCTCTCCTGCATTCCTTCCTCCGAATGTGGGTAGTGTTCCTTTCCATAAATCCCTCAGAATTGTCCTGTGTCATTGCATTGCTGCTAGTACAGAAGTCCATTACATTTGATTTTACCATAGTATATCAGTCTCTGTGTACAGTGTTCTTCTGGCTCTGCTCCTTTTGCTCTGCATCAATTCCTGGAGGTCTTTCCAGTTCACCTGGAACTCCTCCAGTTTATTATTCCTTTGAGCACAAGAGTATTCCATCACCAGCATATACCACAATTTGTTCAGACATTGCCCAATTGAAGGGCATACCTTCCTTTTCCAGTTTTTTGCCACCACAAAAAGCTCAGCTATAAATATTTTCGTACCAGTCTGTTTATCTATGATCTCTTTGGGGTACAATCCCAGCAATGGTATGGCTGGATCAAAGGGCAGGCATTCTTTTATAGCCCTTTGAGCATAGTTCCAAATTGCCAGCCAGAATGGTTGGATCAGTTCACAACTCCACCAGCAATGCATTAATGTCCCAATTTTGCCACATCCCCTCCAGCATCCCTCTCTCCTTCTTTCATTTTAGCCAATCTGCTAGGTGTGAGGTGATACCTCAGAGTTGTTTTGATATGCATTTCTCTAATTATTAGAGATTTAGAACACTTTCTCATGTGCTTATTGATATTTTTTATTTCTTTATGTGAAAATTGCCTATTCATGTCTCTTGCCCATTTATCAATTGGGGAATGGCTTGATTTTTTATACAATTGATTTAACTCGTATATTTGAGTAATTAGACCCCTGTCAGAGTTTTTTGTTATAAAGATTCTTTCCCAATTTGTTGTTTCCCTTCTGATTTTGACTACATTGGTTTTGTTTGTACAAAAGCTTTTTAGTTTAATATAATCAAAACCATTTAATTTACATTTTGTAATTTTCTCTAACTCTTGCTTGGCTTTAAAATCTTTCCTTTCCCAGAGATCTGACAAGTATACTATTCTGTATTCACTTAACTTATTTATAGTTTCCCTCTTTATATTCAAGTCATTCACCCATTCTGAATTTATCTTGGTGTAGGGTGTGAGGTGTTGATCTAAACCTAATCTCTCCCATATTATTTTCCAAATTTCCCAGCAGTTTTTGTCATATAGTGGATTCATGTCCCAAAAGTTGGGCTCTTTGGGCTTATGATACACTGTCTTGCTGATGTCATTTACCCCAAGTCTATTCGACTGATCCTCCCTTCTGTCTCTTAGCCAGTACCATATTGTTTTAATAACTGCTGCTTTATAGTATAGTTTAATATCTGGTACTGCTAGGCCCCCTTCCTTCACATTTTTTTTCATTATTTCCCTTGATATTCTTGATCTTTTGTTATTCCAAATGAAATTTGTTATAG
>NC_058131.1:387732291-387733231 GCF_016433145.1 Gracilinanus agilis | reverse complement strand
TCATTATTTCCCTTGATATTCTTGATCTTTTGTTATTCCAAATGAAATTTGTTATAATTTTTTCTAATTCCGTAAAAAAGTTTCTTGGTAGTTTGATAGGTATGGCGCTAAATAGGTAAATTAATTTGGGTAGAATGGTCATTTTTATTATGTTAGCTCGTCCTACCCATGAACAACCAATGGCTTTCCAGTTGTTTAGATCCAGTTTTATTTGTTTGGAAAGTGTTTTGTAGTTGTTTTCGTATAATTGCTGTGTTTGTTTTGGTAGATAGATTCCTAAGTATTTTATCTTGTCTAGGGTGATTTTAAATGGTGTTTCTCTTTCTACTTCTTGCTGCTCTAATGTATTGGAAATGTATAGAAATGCTGATGATTTATGTGCATTTATTTTGTATCCTGCAACTTTGCTAAAGTTGTTGATTATTTCTACTAGCTTCTTAGTTGATTCTCTAGGATTTTTTAAGTATACCATCATATCATCTGCAAAGAGTGATAGCTTAGTCTCCTCATTGCCTATTTTGATATCTTCAATTTCTTTTTCTTCTCTAATTGATACTGCTAGTGTTTCTAATACTATTTTGAATAATAGAGGTGATAATGGGCATCCTTGTTTTACTCCTGATCTTATTGGGAAGGCTTCTAATTTATCCCCATTGCATATGATGTTTGTTGATGGTTTTAGGTATATACTGTTTATTATTTTTAGGAAAGGTCCTTCTATTCCTATACTTTTCAGTGTTTTCAATAGGAATGGATGCTGTATTTTGTCAAAGGCTTTTTCAGCATCTATTGAGATAATCATGTGATTTTTGTTTGTTAGACTGTTGATATGGTCAATTATGTGGATGGTTTTCCTAATGTTGAACCAACCTTGCATTCCTGGTATAAATCCCACCTGATCGTGGTGAATGATTTTCTTAATTACTTGCTGGAGTCTCTT
>NC_058131.1:387686895-387732194 GCF_016433145.1 Gracilinanus agilis | reverse complement strand
TAATGTTGAACCATCCTTGCATTCCTGGTATAAATCCCACCTGATCATGGTGGATGATCTTCTTAATTACTTGCTGGAGTCTCTTTGCTAATATTCTATTTAAGATTTTTGTATCTATGTTCATTAGGGAGATTGGTCTGTAGTTTTCTTTCTCTGTTTTTGATCTACCTGGCTTTGGAATCAGTACCATATTTGTGTCATAAAAGGAATTTGGTAGGACTCCTTCTTTTCTCATCATATCAAATAATTTGTATAGTATTGGGATTAGTTGCTCTTTGAATGTCTGATAGAATTCACTTGTGAATCCATCAGGCCCTGGCGATTTTTTCTTAGGGAGTTCTTTGATGGCTTGTTCAATTTCTTTTTCTGATATGGGATTATTTTATGGCAGGTTTTTAAGAATGTATGAAGTCATGAAATAGAGGGTTGAGTTTGGAAAAGAGCTAGTCGTACATTTTAATTCGAATGTAGAATTTGTAAATGGGAGTAATATGAAATAAGGCTAGAAGTGGAGGTGGAAACAATATTCTACTGGGCCTTTAATGTCAAACTGAAGAGTTTCTACTTTATCCAACACTTAGTACAATGCCTGGCACATAGTAGGTACTTAATAAATGTTTATTGAATGGTTATTCTATAGTCAATGAGAAACCACAGATGTTTTTTGAGCAAGGAAATGACATGATCAGAGTAATGCCTTACAAAAATTATCTTGGCAAATAGGAAAAACAAACACAAAGTTATTTCAGTAGTCCAAATGAGTGATGATAAAAACCTGAGCTAAAATAAGAACTGTGGAAATATTAAAAAGAGTATTGATTATAGATATGTGGAGGTTAACCCAACAAGTCTTGGCAGTTAATCAGATGCCAAATGTTGGGAGATAAGGAAGAGTAAATCATCAAGGATGACTCCAATTTTATGAACCTAAGGGACTATCATAAGGATTATAATGTCTTTAACAAAAAAAAAGGTAGGTTTGAATAAGATTTACAGTGGAAGATAAACTTTTCCTTCTGCTCTTATAATATTTCAGACACTATGTTAGATGATGAGAATACAAAGATAAAAGGTCCCTGAACTCAATGAACATTCTACTCGAGTAAAACAAAATGAACATTGATAATATAGTAACATAAAAAATATAATTTCCAGAAAGAAGGGTACTAAAACCAAGAAAGAGAGGATGGAGACTGATTAAGAAAGAACCAGATGTTGATTCAGCAAGAGACCCTGGGGAAAAATGAACAGGTAGGTAAGAGAACCAGGAACAAGAAAGAGCAGTGCCATGGAAGCTGAAGAAGAAGAGAGTAGCCACTGTTGTGTGAAAAGCTGCAGAAGGGTTAAGGAAACTAAGAATTAATGAGAAAAGGCCATTGGAATTGAGTTTAAAAAAAAACATTGGTTACTCTTGAAAGAATACTTTCATTCAAAAAGTGGGGTCAGAAGCCAAACAGTACAGTTTGGAGAAATGATTCAAATAAATGGTTATGCAACACTGGTTTTGAGCACACCTTTGTGAGAACCACCACAGATGTCAAAGATATGTTCTCTGCCCTTGAAGAGTTTATAATTGGGAAGGATATTCTACTCATAGGTAAGCCTGTGACATGGTATGTATAGGATTTTGTGATGGAGGGCAGTGGCCAGCCTTGAGTTTCTTTATCTTCAACTCAAAAGTCCAGATATCGAGGCTGAAACTCAGGTCCCAATACATACATTTGGATACCTTGGGAAGGGAATAAGACAAAGGGACACGCCTTTATATAGTGTTTCCAGTATACCAGGCACTGTGCTAAATGATTTCCAATATATTATGTCATTGGATCCTCCCAACAGCCCTGGGACATAGGTATTATTATTTATCCCATTTTATGGGTGAGGAAGCTGAGGCTTTCATAGCACTGCTCTCTCTTGATCCTGGTTCTCTTATTTACATGATCATTTTTTCTCAGACTCTTGCTGGATCAGCATCCATCTGCTGCCCCATTGTGTATGGATGTCCCCAGGGATTTACTCGGGGTCTTCCCTAATCTGTCTCTATAATCTCCTTCTTGGTTTTAGTGCCTTCCTTTCTGGAAATCACATTTATTTGGGTTCACTTTGTTTCACTCCCAATAGAATGTAAACTCATGGACCTATCTTTCCCCTTCATACTTCTCACATTCTGCCTTGGGTTATAGCTATTTTCTTACATATCATATATATATAAATTATTTTCCCTACTAGAAATATAAGCACCCGGAGGGCAGTGCCTGACTTACTCATCACTATATTTTTTCCAATGCCTTGTTAAAAAAAACCTAAGTATTTCAGATGCTTAAAAATGTTTGTTAAATTGACTTGTTGAAACCAATATTTGACATCACTTTCGATGGGCCTGGGGTACCTCAGAATTTTTCTTCTTATCTGGGGGAGAGTTTTGGTAACGTCTCATAGGACAGGATCATAGGACAGGATGAAAGATATTGAAGAATTATGTAGTCTAGTTCTTAACCTTTTCTGTATTATGTACTATGATAATATGGGGGAAATGATGAGATAATAGATTAAAATATATATGTTGCTTAGTATAATGCCTTGCACAGAGTAAGCTATATATATATATATATATGTATGTATGTGTAAACATACACATATATGTTAATTATATATGCTTATTATGTAAATATATGCATGCATACTTATATATGTGCTGTATATGCTTATTCTAATGTCTGTATGTGTGTGTATATGTGTGTATATATTTTTATTTCCTTCCTTTTGCTATGGACTCCTTTTCAGAATAATGTTTTCAAGTGCACAAAACAAAACACAAAGGCTTATAAAGTAAATTAATTATACTGAAATACAATTAAAATATACATGTATTATGTCTCTGTGTGTACTATTTAAAATTCTTACCTTCTGTCTTAGCAGCAGTTCTAAGGTAGAAGAGTGGTAAGGGCTAGACAATTGGGGTTAAAGTGTTTTGTCCAGGGTCACATATCTAAGAAGTATCTGAGGCTGAATTGGAACCCAGATCCTTCTGACTGCAGGTGTGGTACTCTATCCAATGTACTACCTAGCTGCCCCCAAAGAATATTTTTAAAACACAAGTTCCTAGACCCCAGTTTAAGAATCCTCTGGTCTAGACCAAGCACCCCCTCTCCATTTTACAGAGAGAAAACTGAGGCCCAAGAGAAAAGTGACTTGCTCCCAGTTACACAATGGCAGAGTAGAGAATAGAACCCAGATTTCCTGATTTCTAGTCCAGAGACTCTTTTTCAGATTAAGATCCTCAAAGGTTAGAGAGGAAGATAAGAAGGCATCATAGGTGAAGGAGGGGGGTGGAAGAAAGCAGGAGAAAGGATGGGAGGACAAATTAAGGGGGGAGGGCACTATCCAGGGTTCTCACTCTCTTGTTAACAATCCTATCACTGCAATCAAGCAGCAGGAGGGAACCCAGCTGAAAGTATAATCTGTTCCTTTTCCTCTGCCCTGATGAGCCGCCAAGTCCCAAATCAGATCCATTGCTACCTGGAGTTTTTCTTTTGTTCAGTGGAAATAAATAGGGTTGGCTCCCGGGCACCTGGCTGGTTTCCAGCCATGCCAGGAGGAGAAAGGTTGCCTCTGGGAGAAAACACAGCTGTGGAAGAGCTGGCCCCAAGGCTAGAAACCAGGGCCCCTGGGATGAGTCCCTGCAAGTCCAGCCCCTCATTATCTGACTGGGCTCTGTGGGCCTCCCCAGTATGACTGGAGCAGAAAGGGCACCAGACTTGGAATTGTAGAGAACCTTGGAGTTGGAGGGGGCCCGAGAGGTCAGACAGTCGAACTCACACCAGAGAAAAAATATCTCTTCAAGAACATTTCTGTCATCTAGCCTCCAGCTGAATATTCCTAGTAACAGGTAACTCATTACCCCGTGAACAGCCCTTTCCACTTTGGGACAACTTTAATTGTTAACAAGTTTTCCTTTTTATTGAGTTAAAATCTGCCTCTTGGCAACTTCTATCCTTTATTACTAGTTTTGCCCTTTGGGGCCAAACAGAACAATTTCTAATTCCTCTTGTAGGAGGCATCCCTTCAGATATCTGAATGCAGCGATTAGGCTTGTTTCCCAGGAACCTCCCCCACCCCCACCCCAAGTTTTTCTCTCTCCTGTAAAGAAGCAAGAATAGCACTGACTTTGGAGTCAAAAGGCATCTTAAATGCTCCTCTGATGCCTACTGCTTATGGGAAGTTAGGCAAGTCACTTAACCCCTTTATGCCTCAGTTTCCTCATCTGTAAAAAGAGGAGATTGAATTAAAATGACCTCTGAGGTTCCTTTCAGTTCTAAATCTATGACTTATGAGTCTATGACTCCAGTTCCTTCCTTGGATCATGGCTTGATGTGGAGTAGCCCCACCATCCAGGACATGTTCTTCTAACAATTCCAGTTTGTCAATGGATTCCTTAAAGTGTGGTTCTCCAAACTGAAGACAATACTCCAGATGGGAGACAGATGACCAAGGATGATGGTAGTAGGACTATGATTTCCTTTGTTTCAAGTGTTCTGGTCCAGTTCTTGAAGTTAAGGTTCCCATGTCCCACATTTAACTCACATTGACTAAAATCCACTAAAATCCCCTGATTTTTCTCATACAAACTGTACTGGCTTTTTACTCTGGGAGCATCACTTTATCTTCTGAACCTTGGTTTCCTGATCAGTTAAACAAGGAGGGAGAAGAATAGCAATAACAGTAATAATTCCCCTACCTACCTCAAAGAGTTGTCATGAGGAAGGAAAGAAATTAAATGCTTTATAATCACAATACTCACATAAATATGAACTATTCCTATTATTAATAAGTTGCACAGTGGGAAAAGAGGGCCTTGGAGCTGTGGGAAAGTGATATAGGGCATCTCTAGAGAAGAAATGGGGAGAGGCAGTCCTTTCCCAGATGGATGCATTCTTTCAAAGCAGTTTTCTACAAAGCTTGGTTCCAGCAAGAAGTGACAGCAGGAAAGACCACCCCCGTTACTCTTTCTCCATCTCCCTCCTGCCTCCCCATCCCACCCTCCACATGCACCCTGGTTCTGGTTTTCTTGGCTCCCTCTCATTTATCAGGAGCAATATCTCTGACTGCAGGGAGGAGGCCCCTGAAGGAAGCCAGCCCCTGCCCCAGTTCTGAAACTCCCAAGCACCATGGAAACGGTGTCACTGAGCACAGTCAAGAGAGGAGGAGGCGGGGAGGAGATGAGGAATAAGGCTCTTTTCCTAGAGCACTCTTTGGAAACAACTATTGCATTATTCCCAGGGTAGGCCAATCTGGTCTGAGTATCAGGGATACAGAACCAAGACTTCAGACTCCTCCTCTGAAAAATGAAGAGTTAATGTGCACCTTCCCTTCTCCTCCCTACCTCCACCACTATTCCCTTCATCTGCAACATAGAATATAGACTATAAACCAGAGCGGTCCCTAGGACATGGAACATTAATGGTACCTTTGAATATAGAAAAGAAGGTTAAAGCTGGAACGAACAATAAAATTTTAAAGTTGAAAGAGACATAGAAGGTCTGGGATGGAGAAGAACCTTGGAGATCAATTGTCTGGTCCAACTTACCTAGGGAACCAACAATGCATTTTATTATTTGAAACACAAATGAGACAACCACTCTAGACCTTGACGTTGAAGAGAGAGAACATACAACGTTTAATTCAGTGAAAAGAATCCCAGCTCTGGAGTCAGCTAGGCTTGAATTCTGCTTCTGCAACTTGCTTCCTGCATGTTCTTCGTCAAATCTCTTCCTTCACCAGGGTTTAAGATGAGGTGATCGCCTATGTCTCTTCTAGTTCTAAGGTTTTGGTATTCTAAGATTCTAACTAGTATTCTATGATTATACTATCTGGGGAATGGGAAACACAGTAGTAGCAGGGATTTGTTTATTCAATTAACTAATTTAACCATGTGTTATTTCTATATTCAAGGCAAAATTCATGTGGAATAGCATTTAGCTGGGTTAAATTTTGATGAAGAAGGTGAGGAATGAGGGAAAATCCAGAGCAGAAGTTACTAGATTGAGTCAGAAGACCCAAGTTTCAGACACAGCTCTGCTATTTATCAGTTGTGTGAACTTGGACAAGTCACTTAACTTTTCTGAGAGTTGATTTCCTTCCAAGTAAAACAGAACCAATGATAAATCCATTACCTCTCTAGTGAGTTGTAAGAGACAAGTAATGAATGTGAAAGAGCTTTGTAAGAAATTAGTATGCAAACATCAGCTATTAGGACCCCAAGTACATAGATTTCAGGATGAAAGAGACCACAGAAGTCACCTAATCCAACCAGCTCATTGTGCAGAATAGGAAACTGAATAAAATCCAGCCACATGAAGTGACTTGCTCAGGGTCACATAGGTCACACAGGTAAGATGATAAAGCAGAAATTCAAATCCACATCCTTTGACTCCAAAACCGTTATTCTTTTTACCTGTAACCACTTGTTTTTTTAACCCTTTTATCTTCCATCTTGGAGCCAATACTTTGTATTGACTCCAAAGCAGAAGAGTGGTAAGGGTAAGCAATGGGGGTCAAGTGACTTGCCCAGGGTCACACAGCTGGGAAGTGTCTGAGGCCAGATTTGAACCTAGGACCTCCCATCTCTAGGCCTGACTCTCAATCCACTGAGCTACCCAGCTGCCTCCTGTAACCACTTATTAAGAGAGCTTTATGTCAGAGTAGAGAAGGATGCTCCCTGAATCCTGCTTCAAATGCCTTCCAGGTGTGTAGCACTGGGCAAAGGACCTCTTCTCCCAGCCTTAGTTTCTTCATCTTTCAATGAAGAAAATAATAGCACCTGCCATACAGGACTATTTTGAGTATCAAGAGAGATTACAAATAAATAGTGCTTTGAAACCTTAAATTGCTATTTTATATATCTTTCTAGGTACCTATCATAGACCCTTTGGAGCTAAGAAGGGACAGTGAAGGGGTGCTACCAAAAAGGGCACTTGATAGTGAGGCAGCTCTCCCCAAGTTCAATCATGGCCTTACAAGACTCCCTGCACCTTGTGTGGTAGAGAGTCAGACCATGCAAATTATCATGAGATCCCAGAAAAGGGGAGAGATCATTCTTCACAATTACTATGCAAGAGCTCTCATTGAGCACCTGCTGAGAGAGGGGAGGCAGAACAGAAGGCTTATTAAATTATCTACTGCATCACTTAAATGATCACTAGGATTTGTGGGAGAGTATGTACAGAGCTTTTTAAATTGAAGATTTCTACTCTTCTCTGTTTGGGGTTCCCTTTGGGACCTTTTGAATTCTTCTCTCCCCGTGTTGATCTGTTATAACCTGTCCTGTCTCTACACATATTTTTGTGCTGTCAAAAACTACCAAAAATGCATATTTGGATTACTTTTACATAGAATAAAACAAACAGATGAGATATATAAACCAAGAATTAGCTATTCATTATGAAGATCACAGAAGCATAAAACATAGAAGGTTAGAGTTAGAAGAAGACATTAAAACACAAGCTGTTAGAGCTGGAAGGGATTTGAAAACAGATAACGTTAGAATTGGGAGAATCCTTAAAGTTCACATAGTTCTACCACAATTTGACACTGTTCTTAGAGTCAAGTAGTCCTGGCTTCAAATCTTGACTCACTTACCTACTAGCTGGGTGACCCAAGACAAATTATTTAATATTTCTTAGTCTAAATGCCCTCATTTGTAAAATGGGCATGATAATAATATAATACCTACCTCACATGGTTGTAACGATCAAATTAGAATATTTATATATGATGCTTTGTAAACTTTAAAACTCTTTACAAAGTTAACTATTTTTAGATATAAAATATTAACAATAATGTAAAATAATTATGCATCATTGGATATAAGAATTATTATATAATAATGACTGCCTAAGAATTATTTTATAATTCAAGTTCTACCTTTGTTAATTTAGCCATTTGACCTTGATTACTTCCTCTCTTAGATATTCAACTTCATAGAGTCTTGGATTTGGTAGAGACCTCAAAGAACATTTAGTCCAGTGATTCCCAAAGTGGGCGCTACCACCTCCCTGGTGGGTGCTGCAGCGATCCAGGAGAGCGGTGATGGCCACAGGTACATTTATCTTTCCTATTAATTGCTATTAAAATGTTTTAAAAATTAATTTTCAGGGGGCTAAGTAATATTTTTTCTGGAAAGGGGGCGGTAGGCCAAAAAAGTTTAGGAACCACTGATTTAGTCCAACAAATATGCAGATAGTAACAAGTGATACAATTATATAGTAATTATTACCTTTTCATTTTAGAAAAAGAAAACTATGCTCTAGAGAAAGAAAGCAACTTATCTAAAAGATCACACTTTTTGTGACAGAACTAAGAATAGATCCGAGGTCTCACTCTTGTCTACAGCATTTGATACCAAGTCACCAATAGCTGTACACTTTTTGAGGGGCCAGAAATTCCCTTCACCACCATCCTCTCTTAAATTACACTTGGAGGAATTAACATATGAATCCAGATAGTCAATTACATCTCTCAAAAGATTTATATCTATAAAGATGCCATAATAAAAATAGTGAGGTAGCTAGGTGGCACAGTAAACAGAATGGTAGGCTATAGTCAGAAAGTCTCATCTTCCTGTTTGTCTCAGTTTCCTCATCTGTAAAAATGATCTGAAGAAGGAAATGACAAACTACTCCAGTGTCTTTGAGGGCAGGGTCTTTCTTTTTGCTTGTATTTGTTTCCTCGCACTTAAAACACAGGACCTGACACCTAATAAGGGCTTAATAAACACTTGTTACCTTGCTTTGCCTGGCACTGATGGAACTCCTCTTGGCTTTGTGTACTCAGGAGGCCACTCCAAAAGCCTGAGCCTTAGTTTTCTGAGCCAATAAAATAACAAGGATAACTTCAATGCCATTTAAAGACAAGAAGTGGGATACCTTAGGTGGCTTAGGGAATGAGAGCCAGGACTGGAAATAGGAGGACCTGGATTCAAATCTGGCCTTAGATACTTCTTAGCTGTGGGACCCAAGTCACTTAACCCCCAATTGCCTAGTCCTTACTGCTCTTCTGCCTTGGAACTGATACTTACTATAAGACAGAAGGTAAGAGTTTAAAAAAAAAAGAAGAGATCTCAAAGAATATGTAGTCTTGCCCATACACAGCTAATAAGCAAGAACCTTTCCTAGAGCATCCCTGAGGTGTTGCCTACTTACTTCACAGGATGGTTGTGATCAGGAATACTTTCTATATTTTTAAGTGATCAGAAATGCCAGTAAGGATAATGATAATGCTTTGGAATCTTTGACAATCTCACTGTGGACCTAGGCTTTCATCTATTGTTTAAATTAGATATGAGGAGAAGGTTCAGAACTTATTACTAGATGAAAAAATCAATCTACTGCTTTATCCTTTCCTTGTACTTCCTAAAGAGATTGATATTGCAAACATCTGATGTCAACGTGCTGAGGGCAGCAAATAAGATAACCATCTTTTTTTTGTTTGTTTTCTTTTTTTTTTAACTTTACCTTCCATCTTAGAATCAATACTAAGTCTCAGTTCCAAGGCACAAGAATAATAAGGGCTAGGCAATGGGGGTGAAGTGACTTGCCCAGGGTCACTCACCTAGGAAGTGTCCAAGATCAGATTTGAACTCAGGTCTTCCTGACTCTAGGCCGAGCACTCTATCCCCTGGACCTCTTAGCTGACCTACTGACTCAGGTCTTTATGTCAATATAATATACTATTATCATGGTATAAGAAATTATGAGTACAGAGAGGCAAGACTTACATGAACTAACACAAAATGAAGAGGAATCAGGAAAGTCATGTGCACAATAATTACGACAATATAAAGAGAAAGAATATCAAGCCAATCAAAACTAAATGCTTCAAAATTATCACAACCAAATTTGGTCCCAAAGAAGATATATGAGAAGATACAAGCTTCCTCCACTTCTGTGTAGAGGTAGGGGATTATGAATATAGAACACTGAATGCAATGTCAGATTTTTTTAATATGTTGTTTGTTTTGCTGAACTTCCTTTTCTCTTTTTTATGTTTCATCATAAGGAACGATTCTCTAGGAGTGGGAAGAGGGAGGAATACTTGGTAATTGCAAAAGAAGTAAAAATAAAAAATGTCAACAGCATTTATTATTTTCAAAATTTAAAGTGTACCAGTTGTGGAAAGGCTGGGATATTTGTCTCAGAGAAGAGTTAGATCACAGTAAGAGTTGCTTTGGCAAAAGGAATTTGATTTGTTTTGCTTGACCTCAAATGGCATGCTAGGACTAACGGGCTAGAGAGACAGATTTCTCTTCCCCTTGTGAAAAAAAAACCTCCTAACTGAAGTTTCCCAAAAGTAGGAAGGCTGTCAAAGTCACTGTCATCTCTCATTGAATGTCTTCAAATAGAGGCTGCAATACCGCTTGTCCAAAATATTGGAGAGGGGAATTCAGGTAGGATTAGATTTTGTGACCTACAGCTCTGGGATTCTAGGACCCTTTCTTGCATTCTACCAGGCCAAGGTTTATTCCCCATCCATGGCCCATAGGTGGGAGGCAAGAAATATAATCTTGTCTTAAAAAGAGGAAATATTTCCCCACTTCAAAGTTGAAGTATTCAAAATCAAAACAAAACAGTCTTGAAGTGATACCATGTATTCCTTTTTTCAAGATGTATTCATGATTTTTGATTTTTAATAACATTATTATTTAAAATAATACAAAATAATACATTAAGAGAAAGAACTACAGGAGTGGAAACAAGAAGAAAAACAACTGCTTGAACACATGGGTTGATGCAGACACAATTAGTATGTAGACTCTTAATGACTACCCTAGAACAATTATCGATAATATGGAAATAGGTCTAGATCAATGACACAGGAAGAAACCAGTGGAAATGTGTATCGGCTACTGGGGGTTTGGGGGGGTGGGGTGGAGAGAGAGCAAGAACATGAATTATGTAACCATAGAAAAATATTTTCTAAAAAATAAAAAAATAAAATAATACAAAGTAAATAATTTCTTAACTTAGTCAATATTTACTAAACAAGTATTTATTTTCTCCATATCTGAACCTGCCAAAAGTCCTCTGAATATATTGTTACCAGTATAAAATAATTTTAGAAGCAGTAATATATCTGATGAAGTAGAAAGAGCTAGATGTACTTAGAGAGAAGATAAAAAGTCATAATTGATTTTTGGAATTATCACTATCAATATTACCCAGTTTGAGTATATGAATAATTGTGACTGTGGATGTTTGAAAGTGATTTATTTGTATGCAATTTTTAGGGGGTCTTTCTTCAATTCAGTTTATAAAAATGTGTGTCCGCCACAGTCGGCACACTATACCAGCTGTTATACATTCAGGGACAAAAATGAAAAAGTACTTGCCCTGAAGAAGCTTACATTCTACATGGGTAACAATATGTATGTGGATAAGATTATGAAAAGGAGGAAGAAAAGAAGAAGAAACAGTAGCAACTGGGAGGATTGAAGAAGACTTTACAGAGGAAATAATGCTTAAAGGGAAAAAGAACTCTGAAAGGTAGAGATGACGAGGGAGTAGATTCCAGTCATGCAGGGTTTACATGAAGATACAGAAATGAGAGATAGAACATTGAGTTCAAAGAACAACCATGGAGACAATTTGGCTAGAACACAGAATTTCTGGAGAAGAAGAAAATGAATTAAGTCTGGAAAGGTAGATTGGTTCTAAGTTGTGTGCAGGGTTTTAAATGCGAAACAAAATAACTTCTATCTTATCCCTGAGGAAATCACTAAGGCTTCCTGAGCAAAGTATATACTTGATCAGACTAGTGTTTCAAAAATATTAATTTGCCAGCTGTGTGGAGAGTGGATTAGAGTAGGGGGAGACTATAAGAAAAAAGACCAATGAAGAGGCCATTGCAATTTTCTGTAAAGGGGTGATCAGGACCCAAGTTAATGGCAATGTAAGTAATAAGTAATAAGAAGGAAACATATGAGAGGATCAAGACTTATTAGTGAATTGGATGTGGAGAATGAAGATTGAAAGATGGACTTTAAGGTTATGAACTTGAATGAAGGAGGTTGTTGGTGCCCCAAAGGGTTATGTTTGAGTATTTAGAGGAGAAAATAACAACTTCGTTTGGGAAATGTAGAGTTTGAAATTGTGAAATATCCAGGTAGAAACATCCAACAGGTGGTACATGCTGAGACTTCAGAAAAGAGAATGGGGCTGGGGACAAAGATGTGGGAGTCAGGTAATTGCATTGATCCCAATCAAGTTAACAGAAGAACAGCTGTTATTTTTGTAGGGTCTGAAGAAAGAGGGGAAGTGAGGTAGAACATTGTGACCACCTGGATTTGGGATCAGCTGTGAAAACTGAACTTTTTGTTTAGGGAACAGAATTGACTCCATGTCTGATGACTGATCAACCCACCTATATACAGGGAAGTTCCTATCCACCCAGTATTGGTTTAGTCAGTTCCATTTAGCCAAGGAGGATATAATCCAAGAAGGCAAAGTTATCAAACTTTCCTAATCCTAATGCCCTTGGGGTCAATAATACGGGAGGGAGGTAACTTAAGGACAGGGGAGCTCCATGCTTGCATGTCTCCGAGTAATAAATATCTGACTTGCGACTTTTTGAGTATTCTCTGTGAGAGCAGACTCTAAGGAGAATTTATTAAACATAGTAATGATGAGAGAAATGATGGTATAGTGAATAGAGAGAGCCTCCCTCAAAGCCTCACCTTTGAAATCTATTGACTATGTGACTCTGAGTAAGTCACATAACCAACTTCTCAAGGTTCTAGATAATCCTCTGAGATTGTAAATTGCAAAAAAGTGCCAATATGCATGAGTACAAGGGTTTTCCTTGCTCTAGAGTCCCCATACCAGTGAAATCACAGGTTTAGTCCCTATCTCTAATGATAATAATATAATTACATATTTTAGTGTTAATTATTATTTATATGATAATTATCCTCTTAACTGGCATGTGGTAGGCTTTAGCTCCAAGCTTTTCCCATATTACCTCATTGGATTCTTGTGAGAAAGGTGCTACAAATGTTATTATGTCCAATTTACAAATGAAGATACTGAGATTCAGAAAAGCTAAGTGATGACTTACCCAACATCATAAAGTTCTGTTGCAATCCTGGGTCTCCAATACTCTGTTCAGTATATTACACAACTAGGGAAAGACTCACATGAGAAAGAGAAAGGAAGGAGAAACAAGTGTTTATTTAGCTCCTTCTATGTGCCAGGCATTGTGCTAAAGGCTTTACAAATATTATCTCCTGTGATCCTCACAACAACCCTGGGAAGTATAACACCTCCATTGAGGCAACCAGGGATTAAGTGACTTGCCCAGGCAGTATTTAGGCTCAAGATAAAAAAGACATTCCTGAGTAGTGATCTGAATTGGTGGAAAGCCTACCTTTTGGTAGGGGTAGATAGATAGGTCAAATTATCAAAGTAGATGCTTTTGTGTTAGGATTGACAAAGAGCTTTCACTTCCCCGCAACCCTTGATCCTCTCCATAATCCAGTGAGACTAGATGGCATTATTATTGTTGTTGTTGTTATAATTATTATTATTATTATCTTCAGTTTACATTTGGGAAAATTGAAATTCAGAATGAAGTGACTTGAAGTGCCTCGACCAAGGTCATAGAGCAGCGAATGCCAGAATTAGGAGTAAAATCCAGGACTCTTAAATTCTCCTCTTTTTACTCCCCAGGGTTGCCTCTCTACAAGTCACATTACAAACCCAAGACAGAAACCTGGGGAACTTAGAAGAGAGAAAAAGATCTTGGTTGTTGCAAAACTTACCCAAATATGGTGGGAGCTGGGGAGGAGGTGGGAAATCATCTTGGATTCCTAGTTTGAAATGTCTACATTCCTCTTCCCACATCCTTCCTTCCACCTCCTGTATTTTGCAAACAAACAGGCATTAAAAGACACCATTGATTTCCAATGCTTGTTACCCCTTTGTGGCCACTGGGGTGTACCTATTAATTATGCACTTGATAAAGCAGACAGCTACCTTCATTCTAGCAGGACATAGCTAAACAGCTGTAGCAGATACAAATGGGGCATTGGCAGTTGGCAGAGAGAAAGGGCAAGAGGTGGGAAATCATAGGATTTAAGACCTTAGAGATCATCTAGCACAGGCTAGATGGTTTTACAGATGAGAAAACTGAGGTCCAGAGCAGGGAAAGTGATTTCCCCAAGCCTGCACTCAAAATATTAGGCCTAGGAAGAAATTTGATCTTCTTCCTTTCATGTGATCATTATTTTGGTCAAGTGATTGAGGACACCTTGCTTAAACATAGACTTATAGAATTTTAGAACCGTAAAAATATAACACTTTAAAATACTGTTGAATCAGAGAATTTAGAATCTTAGTATCCATGAATTTTTAATCATACAATCGTGTAATATTAAAATTGGAGGTGATCTTAAGAATAAGGCTCTGAACCATTTTTGAGTTAAGACTTGTTTTAATAAAAATGAAGAGAAACTGAGTTTAAAAAATAATAATAGTTGAGAAGTATGTTAAGAGGATAAAACTCCTCTAGACTTGTTTAGATTG
Organism: Gracilinanus agilis; assembly: GCF_016433145.1. NCBI lineage: Eukaryota > Metazoa > Chordata > Mammalia > Didelphimorphia > Didelphidae > Gracilinanus > Gracilinanus agilis. The sequence continues at coordinate 387,717,618 of NC_058131.1, read as the reverse complement.
TTCTTATTTCATTTCTAATGTAGTGTCAATCTATGAAGATAATAGTACTGGCTCACCATTGTTAGAAAACATAATAATTGTAGCTATCACTTCAAAGGTACTTTATGGATCCACAGCACTTTAAACACAATATCTCCTTTGTCAAGTACTTGCCCATGCTTAAACTAGTGAGAGACAGAACTATTACTAAAATGTAAGCTTTGTGGCTTTCCCTATACCTCTCTTACCAAGGCATCCAATTTGAGTTGCATTTCCTTGGAGAAGAGGCTGCATTGAGCCATACTACTTTCTAGTCCTAGTGAGGTCATACCTTAGTCCCCAACATTTGCAAAGCGACTGCTCATGGGTTACAGGTACATTCAGTCTATGGCAAGACTCTGCAGTCTTGATAGAATCAAATGGATCCCACAGGAATCAAATTCCAAATTTTTGCCTTATTTGCCTCTAATCTCTCACCTCAGATCATAAGATCCTCCCTTTCCTCCCCCTGACCCTATCACCTTTTATCCAGCAATCTACCAGACTTACAATTCCAAATCTGAGAGTGAGAAAGAGTCAGAGAGAGAGAGAAGGACAGACAGAGACAGAAAGAGACAGACAGAGAAAACCAAGGGCCCAAGGCCAAAAACACAAGATGGCATTCTGACTCAACCACCCATCCCTATTGTTCTACCAAACCAGAAGGCACAAAAACCTGGTGAAAAATCATAGGGCAGAAGAGAGCTTGGAGCCAAGTGAGAGTAACAAGAGGACTATTTAATAAATGTGAAGTTCAAGTCCTCCCACAGCTCCAGGTTTCACTGACACTCAGGGGAAGTGGAAAACCATTAGGAATTCACGTTTGTTTATTATTGTTTATTGATTGATTTTTGCCTCCCAAGAGGAAAGAAGGATTGGAGGAAGAGTTAATTTCTTGTGATAGACAATGCCAGGAGCATGATATAGAACACAAGTGAAAGGAAATAAACACACAAAAGGAAATGAAATTAGAAAAAGAAATTAGTTTGTGTTTGATTAGGACTAAGGTTACTAAGGTAACCTTGGGCAAAGCAAGGATGAAGGTGAAAAATTGGCAGAGTAGAAAGAGTGTTGGGTATACTATGTGACCTTGACTAAGTAATTTAACCTCGGTGAGCCTTGATTTCCTTGTTTATAAACTGAGAGAAAGGAGTAGATTACCATGTCTCATGTCTCTTCCAGCTCTAAAACTAAGCTTGATTTTAGAGTGCTCCAGCATATCCTAAGAAGATCTCTTCTATCTCTCCCACCCATCCCATCACCTGCTCCATAAAGCATCTATGCTGCTAATCCCTGGTAAAGTGTTTGTAAATACGAAGGGCTGTCTTGATCAAAGATATAAGAGATAACCTCCAGGTTCCCTCCCAGCTCTAAATCCTATATTCTTATGATCTCTGAAAATCCCAAGCCTAAAATGAGAAGCAGTGAAGCATAGCACACTACATACACAGTGGACCTGATGTCACAAGGACAGCATTAGAGTGCTGGCACTCCCACCAGCTATGGGAACTTGCCTCAGTTTCTTCATCTGTTAAGAAAAGATTTTTGCATTATATGCCTCACTGGGTTACTGTAATGATCCAATGAGATAAGTGCAAAGTTCCGTGTTAACTATAAAGCACGAATGTAAATATAGTAGGGCCCCATATCCTGGGGAATACATTCCAAGACCTACCATGGATGCTGAAACCTCCCATACAAGCAAATACCTGCTGACTCTCCCCAATCTATGCTCCAAAGGCCTCCCACCCACCCCCCAAAACAAAGACAACAAAAACCTTTTTTTAAAAAATGAAAATGGGTTCAAATCTGGCCTCAAACACTTCCTAGCTGTGTGATCCTGGGCAAGTCACTTGACCCCCATTGCCTAGCCCTTACCACTCTTCTGCTTGGAACAAATACAGAGTATTAATTCTAAGGCAGAAGGTAAGGGTTAAAAAAAATGGAAGTGGGCAAAGTGAAAGTAAAAGCAGAAGAACTGATACAGGAGACACTACTAGGGGGGAGATACTCACCTCCCACCTTAGGTGGTTGACTGAGAGTAACCAAAACCTGGGAAATAAAGCACAAAGCTTGGATAAGGGGGAAACTACTAGTATGTTAAGAGCAAAGAGATTTTGAATCTAACTTTAGCTCTGTGGTTAATGAGCTGCAGACTTTTTGGTAGGCTCTCTGTCTCTTCTTGTTCTTCCATAAGGTAAGAGTTGGACCCCAATGCCCTGGAGATCAATTTCCAGCTCTGATAGTCTCCCAATCTGTCATTCAATGATTCCCTCCTTACACATAGGAACGATAGATCACTAGCCAAGTCCTCTCATTTTAGAGATCCAGAGAGGCCCATGGAGAGTAAGCAACTTGCCCAGGGTAACATAGTAAGGGTCAGACATAAAATTTGAATCCAGGTCTTCTGCCTCCAAAGTCATTCCTGTTTTCACTGTACCACAGTGTCACCTTCCTTCCTGCTCTCCATTTAGAATTTCCTACTTGGGTGGCATTAGAATATCTGGAGGTAAGGAAAAGAAATTCAATCAGTGCTAACTGAAATTCCTTAGGCACTTCACTTTCTAAAGAGGTCCTTCCTTCCCAGAGTGGGCTTGGAATCATCCCACAGGCTTTAAGTCTGCTTGCAAAGATAAGGTGCATAGGGGAACGGGATTACATAAAGCACATGCAAGTTGTCTTGAGTAATATCAGAGCCCTTAGATTAATCAGTGTTAAAAATCTAGAAACAACAAGTCCTGAAAAGTAATTATCTGAATCACTGATGATTGTTCTCTGCTACCACCCAACGGATGGCATTTACCTCTACTGAGCAGGGGTCGAAGGATAGCAGTCACCGCTTCCAGCAAAAAAAATAAGTCTGTGTTTCCAGAACATGCTTTCTGAAAATTCTCCCATTGCAGTTGGTAATGTGAAGGGAGCTGAAAGGCAGCCTCTCTCAGGTCCTACAAACATCCTGGAAGGGTTTCCCTTTATCTCCAACACAAGCCCTCCTCAGGTTTCTCTCTCTCTCCCCATCCTCTGCATATACCCAAATGGGTCACAGGTTTCACAAACCAAGCCACTCTTCTTCCACAAAGTTTCCCCTGACTCCTCTTACACAGTGATCATTCCTTTTTCTTCAAGCCTTACCAGACATAGTTTAATACCCCAGTTTGTCCATCTCATTGTCCTCTCAGTTGTGTCCTATCAGTGAGTCTTCATACCATGATTATAATGTAAACTCCTAGAAGGCAGAGATATCATCTTATATATCTATATTATTCAAGGGACCTGGAACACAGGAAATCATTGGTTTATTAACAAATCTCTGAACACAGGACTGGGAAGCATTGTCCATGTGGAAATCTTCTGAAATTTCCAGGTGTACCAAAATTCAGGAGACACACTAATAATTTAGTGGAGAAAGCATTCACACTAGGAGTGAGGAGACATGGATTTTAATCCTAGTTTTGCCAGTAACTTTTCATCTGATTTGCAAGCTTATTTTCCTCATCTATAAATTGAATTGGTTGGACTACACCTAAGATTCCTTCCAATTCTATTTTTTTTACATCTTGGGGTTCTTCGCTGTCTGTGATCCTATGCTTTCTAAACTAAGGTCTCTTCTAGAGTTAACGTTCCAGATTCTTTGTCTAAGCCCCTTCCTGCTGTGGTGCTTTTAAGCTTTAATATTCTCTGTCAGCTGTGGAAAGAGTGCTGGACTAGCAGGTAGGAGATCTTGTTTCAGAGCCTGGGTTGGAAACTGACTACCCATACCCCCTTGGGCAAGTCATGTATTTCCCTGAGCCTTATTTTCCTCAGATGTAAAATTGAGGTCAAAACAATTGTTCTACTTACAAATTATTTTCAGAAAAGTACTTTTCAAAACTTAAAGTGCTAATCTCTCTATTAGACAGTTTATTTAACTATTTTCAGGAAATGTTCTACAGATTGATATTTGAGTATTTATTGGCATATGTATGCAGAGTCATACCTAACACTGGAATGAACTGAGCTTTTTGCCCCAGAGCACTGATACTGCATCCCTCTCCCTCCCAACTCTCCCATCCCTTTACCTGTGCAAGAGATCTTTCCCTATACCTTGCCCTCCGGTACTCCAGAGACACAGGGTACAAATTCTCCCAGCTACCACAGTCAGGATTCTATCACCATGATCACTCCATACCTATCACACTTCCTTCCTCTTTTAACAATAGCTGGACAAAGACTGTTACTTTTCGAGGGATGAAACACCCCATCCTGGCACAATTACATCCATGTTTAGATTGCCCTCTGTAATATCTTGCCCTGCCTCCCAAACAAATTTTCCCCAGGTGCAATTTCTGCTAGTTATGATTCTTTGTCAAAGAAAAAGGTATCAAAGTTTGTTTGTTCTTAAATAAAATACTTTAAAACCTCAAAGTGTCATATAAATATTAATAAGTAGTAGTAGTAGTAGTAGTAGTAGTAGTAGTAGTAGTAGTAGTAGTAGTAGTAGTAGTAGGATTCATTATAATGTTCCTTTCAGCATTAACATTCTGTTCTAAAGCTTTGGAAGGCATGCAGTATGCTTAACCCAACTGTGATCCTTACTTGCTTTTAAGATAACCTAATCTCCCAGTCTCAGTTTTCTCATCTGCAAAGTGAGCATTTCCCATAATAGCACTTCCCATACCTGCCTTTCAAATATAGTTGTGAGGAAAGTATTTTGCAGGTGTTAAAGTACTATGAAAATGTGAGTTATTATTATTACTGACAAAGATAACAAGTATTCATATTAATAATAATAATCCATTCCAGCTCTTACATTCTGTGAAAACTGAAAACTCAAAGTTTTAGGCTTTTATAGCCCAAACCATTCACTCAGCTTACATTTCTGGGTTACCCACCCCTGCTGGCTTTTTTACAAAAGCCTTGTCTTACAACAAGCTGAATGCTAGGGTTTTATTTATTGACTTCTAGGGAGATTAGGGGGTGGTAGAAACGTTTTAAGTCAAATTACTTTATATTTTCAGAAGATGTCAGCTAAAGAGATGGTCACAGTAATCCAAATGTAGAAATGTTTAGTTATTAAGAAGCTGCTTCAAATTAATCTGTGGATATTTGCAGCATGGAAATACCCCTCCCAACACACTTATCTTTGGAGGCACACCTGGTCCTAGAGAAGATTTACACTTGCAAATCCAAAGCTCAAACATGGTAAATGTTTCTGGTTCAATCAAGCTGTCCCTAAAAAAGGGGGGAGGGTGCTCCCTCTTTCCTTCCTAGGGATTTGTTGTCTGCATGAGGGAAGGGGACATTAATGAAGGATTTCTGTAAAAGCCCAGGACTGGTTTGTCATATCTATGGGCCTGATATTTAGGAATAGTCACTGATAAGAAAGAGGACTTTTATGGTCTTGAAAGTTTTGAGTTAATGTCATTCTCCAAAGACATCTTTACAGAATCTCAAGAGTTGAAAAGTTCCTTAGATGACATCAAAGTTAACCCCTGCTTCTGCTGCCCCTTAAGACTATAGGATCACAGATTTGTAGGTGGGAAAGAATTTAGGGATCATTGATTAATTCCAACTGCCTTATTTGCTTATGAGGAAATTGAGGCATCAAGAGGGTAATTGATTTGCCCAGGGTACATTATTCCTTAGTGCTACAGTCCTGACCAATTCCTATCACAGTTTGCAGACCTTCCTGTCTATCTTCATTAACTTCCCTGGGTTGGAAAAAAATTACTCACTGTTACTTTTTTGTGGCTTTCCCAATCAGAATTCAGTCTGGACCACTTTTCTATGCTGGTGTGGAGAAAACTATTGAGGAATTAAGGCAAAAATGCTACATCTCATTTGGCCATCTTGACTCTGTCCTGGTAATACAATTTGGAACTGCATTAAAAGAGGCATAGCTTCTGGGGCTGATGTGAAAGTCCAAATGAAATGTAATCTATCTTCATCAAACCTCATTTAGTGTATTGTTCATATATCTTATTTTTATATAATCCTTTGTATATTGCCTCCCTCCCCCCACCCCATACTATTAGACCATGAGATCCTGGAGAGCAAGGATTTCAGGGGTTTGGGATTTTATTTTACTTTACTTTTCATTGAGTCCCCAGTACACAGTGCCTGGCACTTAATTGGTGCTTAACATATGTTTGTTGAATGAACTTCTGCAGTCCATAGTTTAAGAAAGACATTGATGATCTGGAGAGGGTACAAAAGAAAGAAACCAAGGTATCGAAGGGCCTTCAGTCCTTGTCAAATAAAGTTAGGTTCAAGGAACTGGGATATTTAACCTGAATAAAAGAAGACCCTAGAGGTATATATGATAGCTGTCTTCAGGTAGTTGAAAAGCATTCATGTGAAGGAAAAAATTAGATTTGTTCTATTTGTCCCCAGAAGGCAGAACCAGAAATAATGGGTAGAATTTGCAAAAAGGCCATTTTAGGCTTGATGTCAGGGAAAAAATTCCAATAATTAGTGATGTCCGAAAGTGGAACTGGCTGCATTGGGAGGTGATTGGCTCTTCCTCTGTGTAAGTGGGGAGGGAGTCTTCATGCAGAAGCTGGATGATCACACATTAGCTAAGTTAATTAATTATTCCTTTGAATTAGATAACCACAAAGGTAACTGCCAAATGTCAAATTAAGTGGCTCCCCAGTCACTAGTGCCTTCCCCAACCCCTTGTTAAAGACTCACATTTATTTTGTATATACTTATTTATGAAAATCAAATGGACAATCAGCAAGCATTTAACAAACTCTACAGCATACCTGGAACTGTCCTTGGTGCTGAAGTTACAAAGCCAAACAAAAGTGAACAATTTCCAGACCTCAGGGTATTTTACATTCTTTTGGGGGAGACAATATGTGTGTATATTGATAGATGGATCATGTCTACACATACACGTATATATTTATATAGACATGTGTATATATACATATATATATATATTTATTTCTGTATATATGTATACATAGCATGTGAATAATACAAAATATATCCAAAATAATTCAAGGTAAAATGGGAGGCAGGATAGCCCCTAACAACTGAAAGAATTAGGAAAAGTCTCTTGTAGAATATGGCACTTGAGCTGTTTCCAAGGAAAATAAGATATTCTAAAGGAGTAAAATATCTCTGCTTTCTCTCTCATAGGATATAAAAGCCTTGAGAGCAAGGACTGCCATTTTGGTCTTAGGCAGCTATCTCTTACCACTGTTCCCAACATGTAGTAGGCACTTAATAAGTGTGTTAAATGATCGGTAAGCTGATTCAGCCTGATCCCAAGGCCCTAAACTATCCAGAGTATCCTCCTCTAGATACTCTCCATTTTCTCATTGTTCTTATAATGTTGCACCCAAAACTAAATACTACAGATAGGATCAGACCAGGACAGAGTACAGTAAGACTATTGTCAGGCTAGCCATAGGCACAATGCCATTCTTAATGCAACATAAGATCACTTTAGCTTGTTTGGCTGGTATATTGTGCTTTCAACTGATATTAAGCTTGCAGCCCACTAAAACCCTTATATCTTTTTTCAGAAAACAAGATGTTTCCATCTTGTACTTCTGAAATTTAATTTAACTGCAAACACACACACACATACATCCTCTGATGGGTTTCCCCAACATATGAATATAATATATTGAAAAATCCAAAGAAGTGGAATTCAAGACATCTGGATTCTGAGCCCCATTTATTTATTTATTTGTTTATTTTAAACCCTTAACTTCTGTGTATTGGCTCCTAGGTGGAAGAGTGGTAAGGGTGGGCAATGGGGACTTGCCAAGGGTCACAAAGCTGGAAAGTGTCTGAGGCCAGGTTTGAACCCAGGACCTCCCACCTCTAGGCCTGACTCTCAATCCATTGAGCTACCCAGCTGCCCCCTATTTATTTATTTGTTTAAGCCCTTGCCTTCCATCTTAGAATCAATACAACGTATTGGTTCCAAAGCAGAAGTGTGGTAAGAAGTGGTAATGGAACTTAAATTACTTGACCTTTGACACACAGCTGGGAAGTATCTGAAGCCAGATTTGAGCCTAATACTTCCCTTGGCTCTTAATCCACTGAGTTACCTAGCTTCCCTGTCCTGTTTGTTTCTGTGTGACTTTGAGTAAGTCTCTTCACACTCTGCAGGCCTTAATTTCCACATCTCTCAAATTTTGATATTTAATTTGATGATTTCTTTGCCCCTTTGGCCATTCACATTTTATATTCTGTAATCTAAGGTGCCATCTATGGCTCTATGATGTCACAGCATCCAAATGGTCTCTTTAAGTGAGCTGCCATCAGTGTTGATTTGGATCAACAAGGACTATCAGGAAATCAGGCCGTGCCTCATTGAGTGACTCCATGTCGGGAAGAGTTAATCCCAGCTCCACATTTGCCTCTGTCTCCAGTAAAAGGTTAGCGGCAAACAATTATGCTCTTGGGGACTCTGTTTCAGGGCAAAGCAAAAAGATCGGTGTCTGCAGTTAGGAAACGAAGTCCCATAAGAGCTCCTTGCCTCCGGCCGCATTTGCCAGAGTCAAAGCAGTTTTGAATTCTATGCCAAGCTCTGTTGCACATTTTCAGCAGTGGTAGCAGGCAGATAGATAAGACTTCAGCCACTCATGGTCCCCTGTGCCCAAAAGGATCCAGGGACTTTGTTTCCTGGCCTATCTTCAGGCTGACAGGCTGCAGGTGCCCGCAAGAACCTCTCTGTTAGATGTTTTTATGTGGGGTATGAGGAGGAAAAGTAGGAAGCAGGATTTAAAACTAGAAATAAAAAGAACCTGACCCTTGTTCAAAACTATTTGAGTGGAGGAGAGGAGAAGGAGATTCTGGACCCCTAGGAAAGTAAGTGAGGTGGTACAGTGGATTGAAGTGCCAGATTTAGAGTCAGGAAGACCTAAGTTCAAATCCTGCCCCAGACACCTACCTACTGGCTGTGTAGCCTTAACTTCCCTAAATGTCAACTTTTTCTATAAAATGAGAGATTAAATTCAATGGCCTCCAAATTCTTTTTCAGTTCAAAATCTTTCACCCTGTGATAAGTAGAACAGAGGCCTAGGGTGTACTTCAGTGAAAAGACTGTTGGATTTGGATTTGGAATTGGAATTTTAAAAGAACCTGGATTCAAAAAACAACTCTGCTACCTAATTAGCTATGCGACCCTGGGCAAGTCACTTAACTCATATTGCCTAGCCTATACTGCTCTTCTGCCTTGGAATCAATACACAATATTGATCCTAACATGGAAAATAAGGTTTTAAAAAAAACATTGACTAGCACTAGAGCAACTGAATTGAAACCCTACCTCTGTCACTTCCTACCTGTGACTTTGAACAAGTCACTTCACTTCTCTAGGCTTCAGTTTCCACATGGATATTTTAGTGATTTTTATTTTATTTTATTTAAACCCTTAACTTCTGTGTATTGGCTCCTAGGTGGAAGAGTGGTAAGGGTGGGTCAAGTGACTTGCTCCTAGGTGGAAGAGTGGTAAGGGGGGTCAAGTGACTTGCCCAGGGTCACACAGCTGGGAAGTGTCTGAGACTGGATTTGAACCTAGGACCTCCCATCTCTAGGCCTGACTCTCAATCCACTGAGCTACCCAGCTGCCCTCCACATGAATATTTTAAATGAGAGGATTGAACTAGATCTGTGTTGGTAAACCTATAGCATGAATGCCAGAGCATACCAGAGAGGACTGCTCCCTTCCCCCCCTCTCCAAGTGTACCTGAGGACATTTCTCACATGGCCCACTCCTGTGCCCAGCAGCCCAATGGGAGTACTTCCTTCCTCCCTTGTCTAGGGTAAAGCAGGAGGCTCATATGCGATGTGAGGGTTGTAGTTTGGGCACTTCATCTCTAAGTTCTCTAAAAGGTTCACAATCATTGGACTAGCTGGTCTTCTATGATGCCGAGTATTATTAATTTAAGGAGGAGCAGTGTAATGCAAAGATTACAGAATTACACATCAGAAACCTGAGTTTTAGTCTTCTATTATTGCCAGCCAGCTAGATGACCTGGGGAAGAGAGGGAAGGGAATAAACATTTATATAATGTTTACTATGTGCCAAGCCCTATGCTAAACATCTTATATTATACTCATTATTTTACAGTTGAGGAAACTGAGATTGACATAGTTTAAGTGATTTGCTCAAGATAGCTAATAAGTGTTTAAGGCTGGATTTGAACTCAGGATTTCCTGACTCCAAAGCAGGTACTTTATCAACTGTGCTAAGTGATTTTACTTTTCTGGGTTTTGGTTTCCTCAGCTATAAAATAAATAGGTTTAAAAAGATTCTTTTCTAAGGTAACTTCTAGCTATAAGATTTTATGTTCTAAGAATTTTTTCCCTAGGTCTGAAATTCTATTTTTAAGGTTGTCAAGTCCCTTCCAGCTCTGACATACTCAGTTCTGTTCCCAAGTTCTTAAATTCCAAGGCCCCTGATACCTCTTACATTCTATTTATCAATCAACAAGCATTTATTAGACAATTTATGCCAGGCAATATGGCAGGTCCTGGGTATATAAATACAAAACTAAGCTTCTGCCTTCTAAGAGTTTACATTCTCATGAGAAGACACAAATTGTTCATAGACGAGTAAATACAGAATAAATAGGAAATAAATTCAAAGTTATTTGGGGAAAGGGGAAACTTTCTTTCCTAGAAGGTTACTGAATATTTTTATTCTGAACATAAAAAAACACTAAGAATCTGATCTGGGGGCTAGTCAGAGCTAGTACTACAAGTATATATGGGTTGGGGGCATATATGGCTCAGTGGATAGAAACCTAAGTTCAAATGTGACCTCAGACACTTCCTAGCTGTATGATCTTAAGCAATATTTATCTGGAATAACCCCCATTGCCTAGACCTTATTGCTCTTGAAACCAATATACAATTTTGATTCTAAGATGGAAGGCAAGGGTTTAAAAAAAAAGCAAGGATATGGTTCTACACATGGGGGCAGGAGTGAAAACAATCATAGGATCTAGCTCAGGCATAAGATCACAAAGCAAGGTGTTTCAACAGAGTACCAGGTGATCAGATACAGATTCTAATAAGACAGCTCTAACAAAGCAGTGAAAATATCACCAAGAATCAAAGGGGAGAAGGGAGTTAGGCTGCCAACAACAAAAAGGAAACCTGGTCTAGTACTTGAAGCTATCCATTCTTAGGATGCCTGTTCTTATCAACTGGGAGGGTAAGGGTTTATGGTCAGTCAGTGAGTTATTAATATTTATTGAGTACTTACTATGTGCCAGGCACTGTGCTAAGCACTGGGGGATCAAAAAGAGACAAAGAACAGCCCCTACCCTCAAGGAGTTCACAGTTTAATGAGAGATATAAAAAGCAAACAAATATGTTCAAACAATCTATCTGCAGAGCAATACAGACTGAAAGAACCATGCCTGGAAGGCCAGATAGGTTAGATTTCATTCTTCCCTCCAGGGCTCTCCATTAAATTTTAGATGATTGGTAGGAAGCAGTATCTAGGATGTCTAAAAATGGCTTCAACCCTGCCTTCTGCATCCTATTTCCATTTAACCACTCACATTCAGATTAGCTTTTACAGAGAAACATGTACATCAAGAGGTATATTAACAAATATTAAAAACTTACTCCCCCAACACATAGGAGGTGTAATTCTCTCCCCCTTTTGCACTACCTTAGGCTCTGGGGAGGGGAAAGGGATTAGATTAACTCAGTTCCTATAGAGCCAGTCTCAATTCCAAGGCCAAAAACTCCCTCAGGGTTGAGTCCCAGGTACCCCAGGGCTTCCATGCTGGCCTTCCATGCTTCACCCTCCTGTCTTCAGTCCTGGCTCTAAAGCTATCATGGTTCAAATTCCAAGAGCTTGTAGGGATCACCTATGGCACCTGAAATTGAGGATGAAAAACAACATGTAACAGAAACAAACACTCTCAGGTCACTTTCTCAGAGCCAGGATAAAAGGGGAAGAGCTAGGAAAGGAAGTCTTTCCCCTCTCTCTGACTCAGTTTAGACTATCCATACTTCAAGTGAATGCACAGCAGGAAGAAAGGACAGGAAAGTCTCAATCTTAAAGACAAAGATTTAAGGACAGTCTTCAAGACAAAGGCAGACAATCAAAGGAGGCCATTATGGATAAAAGGGGGGTACACTAAACTTCAAGGGTGCTCTCCTTCCCTTGCTGAGTGATGGAGGGGTAAAAGGTGATTGAGGTGATAGGAGAGGAATGAAAGGTATTGGCTGAGTTTAGGGAGGAATGGACAAGGTGGTTTTAGGATGGTAAGGGTACAGGATGAGGTGTTTCAGGAGAGGCAGCTAACACAGACTAGACACCCAAGCCAGAGACAGAGGATACCGAGGGGTGATAGGCTGAAACCTTCCAGGCAGGAAAGGTACTTTTACAGACACAAGGAATAGGGCCAGTCAGAAGTGGTTTGAATCTGCCTTGAGGGCTTTCTTGTCAGTTTCTCAAGTCCTCAAAGGAGGAATCACAAGGCTCCTCTCTGTCAGTGAAATTGAAGGGATTTCAGGAGGAAGTGTTGGGCAACTACTTCCTCCCAAGATGGATGCTTCCAGTTTCCCTCAAGAAATAAAAGAGAATTATTCCTTCCCCTTCACCCTTGCCTAATTTCTTCAACACAAAGATTCTCCAGAGAGTTTGATTAGGTAACCAAGGGTTTATTGATGTTTCAGGGTTGGTCTGGAAGGAGAGAGGGGATTGGGGTTCCTGATAGCCGCTAGGGAGAAACTCAAGATGGGGGAGGGTCACAGGAATGGGTTAGATTGAGAGAGAAGCTGCTCTCTCAGCCTGGGAAGATTTGGATGCTTTTAAGGTAGAGGGCATACTAAAGGGATAGTTTGAATTCAAGGATGTCCTACTTGCCTATTGGGGAAAACTAAACTCATGAAGTCTTTTCACTAAAAACCCAAAAGCCACCCTGCCTCCCAGAGCCCCAGGAAAACAGGGAAATAATAGGGAGAAGGTCAGGGAGGGGTCCAGAGAAATTAGCTAGGTACAAATTGTCCAAAGACAACGCACAGGCCAAAGCAACCCAAAAGCCAAAACAGAGCTCTCTGTTCAAGCATCAGGGACCAACTGAACTCTCTCCGCATTCTAAGGCTTCTAACTGCCAGAAGTTTTCAGTTGGTCCCCTGCCAGAGCAAAACCCTCTCTTGCATCTTTTGCATTACAATCTGCTCATCTGTCTTTCGAAAATTTGCAGCTCCCAACATTTTTTGGTTCCTAAGATCTACGGGGTTACTACTCTTATTCTAAGCTCTAACTAAGCTCTTATCCCTATCTAAGTTTTGCAAAATAATCAAAAGGGTTACTTACTCCTAAACTATGCTAAGACTAGACTAAGCTAAAACTAAGATGGGTTATGGGAAAGGTATAGGAAACGAATGGGGTTTTGTTTTGCAAAAATTTTGAACAGAAAGGAAAAATAGATTAAATGCAAACATTCACGAACATTCTTAAAGCTTGCATTTGCTAAGTAAAACAAAGTAATAAATTCCATCTATGTATCTATTTTATTTTATGAACTAACAACAAAAGTATTAACTAAGAAAAAAATTTCTGCAATCTAAGCTACTAAATATTAATTCACTTTCTAAAGTTAGTATATGAATATGTTAGTACACTTATTCCTATGTTAGAAACATTAGTAAGACTAAGTAAGACTATACTATTTGAAATTCTTTTGGTTAAAGTATAGACTTAAGCTATGTACACTATATACAAAGAAAGTTTAGAAAATTCTGTCCCTGTTCTAATTTATCAAGCTAACTAACTGTCCCTGTGTGTTAGTAAAACTTATTGCTAAGGGTTAGTAAGCAAAATTTACATATTTACATTTTTACAAGAAATGTCAAGTGATTTGAGTAGAAGGTGTCTGAACCAAAGTAAGAGGAAAACTCTATGCTAAGGCAGACAAGCTTCTCTCTGAAGTGTAAGTTTATGTTTCACATGTAGATGTGAAGTTAGAAATATGTTCTATGTGTTGTCTAGTGTGACCTACCTGTGTAATGAAGTGTTACATACTTACTCCACCAGAATTCTTCTGCAAAGTATATGTACTATGTGGATGGAATCTAAAGTGTTGGATGCAGTGAGAATTCTGTTGGTTGTAAGTTATATTCTCCAAATGCTTGGGTCCAAGGCTGATCTGATGCTCCTCTTCACAGCATGCTTTGTTGTCCCTTTTACACCGATTGTGTATTTGGTCATGGATGTCTTTTGTAGTTCTCAGGTTTGCTGTCCTCGTGATGATCTACAAAGTCAGCAATGCCTCATTTGTGTCATTTGATGTAATCCTGCACTTGTCATCTTGCACTGGAACTGATGTTTTGGTGTGATGACTTGAGTCAGGAACAAAGTTTAAATGTCCATCAAGCATGATTAATTTTTTCTTCTTTCTTTTTCCTTTGCAGTTTAATAAAGATGATTATAGGTAATAAAAGAGTTCATGATTAAGTCTTTGTGCTTTCATTTATTTGTTACTATCAGTTTCCAGGTCTTTGATTGATTGCAAATCAAATGTTGTGTCTTCTGTTGTTGATTCTCTTTTCATTGTCATTATGGTTTACGAATGATTCTTTTAAATGGCAATTGGGTTTGGGATAATCATTTGGGTAGAAAATTTGGTGCAACATCTGATTGTTCACTGATTCTTGGTCTAATTCTGGTTCTGATTCATGCTCTGATTGTTGTTCTGATTGCTGCTCTGGTTCTATGATCCCATGTATAGGCTGTGGACTTTCTGAAGACTTATTTGACTGATTGGTTAGTGCTAGTTGATCTTCATGCTGTATAGTAACTGGGTCTTATGGTTGTTGTTGAGACATGTCTTTTGCTGGCTTGACATGAGTGACATGGAACCAAGGATCCCTTCCTTTAATTTTGACTGCACTAGGAGTAGTTAAAATTATCAGGGATGGTCCAAGCCACTAGGGTTCTAACACAGACTTCCTAGTGAAGTTTCTGATGTAAACATAATCTTCAGGTTGGAAGCTGTGTAAACTAAAATCAAAGGGTACACTTTGATGTATCAAGCCTAATTTATGGAGTTGATTTAATTATTGCTTGAGTAATTTTATATATTCATAGAGTTTGCATTCCATACCCAGATGTGATAATTTGTGAATGCTTTGAGGTGACTTGCCATGGTAAGGTGGATGTCCATACAGCATTTTGAATGGTGATAACTGTATAATGCTGTTGGGTTGGTATCTTAGGTGGAATAGTGCCAATGGTAATGCATAGGCCATTTCATGTGGGATTCTGCACAGATTTTGGCTACTAGAGTCTTCAAAGATTTATTCACACATTCAATTTGCCTGCTCCACTGTGGTCTATATATTGAGTGAAGATGTTGTTTTATTCCTAAAGTTTCATATACTGTAGCTAAAATCTTATTAGTGAAGTGGGTACCCAAATCAGAAGCAATATGTAAGGGGATAGAGAATCTGGGTATTAATTCTCTCAGTAAGAGTTTCACAACAAATGCTGAGGTGTTATGTTTTGCTGGAAAAGCTTCTGACCACTTAGTTAATCTATCCACTATCACTAAAGCATATCTGTAAACTTGACTCTTTGTCATAGTGATATAATCAATTTGTAAGCATTCAAATGGTATATAGGCTAGTGGTTTGCCTCCCAGACTATGGACTTTTGTAACTGTCTGGTTGAATTGCATACAAATTCTGCACCTCTGTGAAACTCTCATAGCAACTCCATATATGCCCCTTGCATTCTAATACCTATTTATGGAATCTGCCATGCCCAGACTTCCATAATGCCCTTTATGGTGTAGTGCATTGCAAAAGTTGAAATATAGGGATTTAGGCAACATAGGTTTTCCATTTGCCCCCTGCCAAACTTTTTAGCTTAAGTATGCACCATGATGTTTCTTCCAATTCTTCACTTCCTTTGGGGAGTATGCGTTTTTAAGATCATCTTCCTCCACCAAAGATAAGTTCAGAATTGTAAGTGGTCCATACCTCGCTGCATATTTGGCTGTGTTATCTGCACGTTTGTTCCCTAATTCCACTGGCCCTTGGATCTTGGTATGAGCCTTGCAATGAATGACTGACCCTTGGGCGGGTAATTGGATTGCGTCCAACAACTGATTGATTAAATTCCCATATGCTATCTGTTTGCCATTGGATGTAATGAAGCCTCGATTTTTCCAGATTTCACCTAAATGATGCACGACTGAGAAAGTGTAATGAGAATCGGTAAAAATGTTTGCTTTGCGATTTTCGACAAACTTCAGAGCGTGTATCAAATCAACTAATTCTGCTCCTTGAGCACTCATGGTAAATGGTAATGATGAGTACCAAAGGATCTCAGAGGCTGTCACTACAGCTGCTCCGGTATATCTCTGATTGTCTACTATGTATGACACTCCATCTGTGAATAAGGTCATATCAGGGTTTTTCATGAGCTTGTCATCTAAATCTGGCCTTGTTTTATGCATGATGTTAAGTACATCTTCACAGATGTGTACACCTTTTCCCTCCAGAAGTAAATCTGGGATCAGAGTCACAGGATTTAAGTTTCTGCACTGGTGAAAAGTTATGTTTTCATTAGCTAACAAAATTGCTTGATATTGTGATAGTCTTTGGGAGGTGAATGCTTGTAGTGTGGTGTTTCTTAAAGTAGATTCCACCTGGTGTGGGGAAAATACTTTTAGTTCACTCCCTAATACCAAGGATGATGCTTTTCTAATCATGATAGCTACAGCAGCTATGGCTCTTAAGCAACTAGGCATACCACAGATCACTGAATCTAATTTTGAGCTATAATAGGTAACTGGTCTTAATATATTTCTGAATGATTGAGTGAGAACACTAGAGGCTATCCCTTTATTCTCGTGTACATATAGGAGGAATGGTTCATCATGATCAGGGATACCTAGGGCTGGAGTTGATAAAGTAAGTGATTTTAATTTCTCT
The DNA here is from genome assembly GCF_016433145.1 of Gracilinanus agilis. Classification (NCBI taxonomy): domain Eukaryota; kingdom Metazoa; phylum Chordata; class Mammalia; order Didelphimorphia; family Didelphidae; genus Gracilinanus; species Gracilinanus agilis. The sequence goes on along the minus strand of NC_058131.1, from coordinate 387,700,686 downwards.
ATTGCATGGACATGGTCTTTAGTCAATTTTAACGGTTCTGGAACTTCCTTCTTGGTTAGCTCTATCAGAGGTTTAGCGATGAGAGCATAACCCAGAATCCAGTTTCTACAGAAGCTTGTTACTCCTATGATTGCCCTGAGCTGCCTATTGGTCTTAGGCAAACTCAAATTTTGTATATCCTGTGTTCTCTTTTGGGAAATCCTTCTGGAGCCTTTTTCTAGTATGAATCCTAAATAATTTACCTTTTCAATCACGAATTGAAGTTTCATTTTGGAAATTTTATGGCCCCTTTTGCCTAGCTCTTTAATTAAGTGTACGCTGTCAGTATAACAGACTTCAGCAGATGGTGACATTAGCATGATGTCATCAACATAATGTACCATTTTGCTGTTTTGGGAAGTGATCAACTCAAGGTGTCTTTGTAGGATTTGACAGAAGACCGAAGCTGAATCTGAAAAACCCTGGGGCAAATGGGTCCATTGGACGGATTTGCCTTCCCATGTAAAAGTGAACAGCTTCTGGCTGTCTCTGTGCAGGGGAACAGAGAAGTACACAGAGCTCAGGTCTAGAACAGTAAACCAAGCAGATTCAGTTGGTATTGCTGCTATGATTTGTGATGGACTCGGTATCACGGCATAGGTCTTTTGCACATAGCCGTTTATTGCTCTGAGGTCTTGTACTAAACGCCATTGAGTCTTCCCATCAGGAGATAATTTGGCTTTCTTTACTGGCATGATTGGTGTGTTATATTGTGAAAAGCCATATTTTAATATACCCTGCTTTAATAAACTCTCTCTTTATGAGTTTCTCTCTATTATGAGTTTCACTCCCTCTATCGTCTCTTGGCTAAGTTTGAACTGAGGAATTCTTGGAGGTCAGCCTTCTTTTATCTCTATTTTTACTGGTTCCACTAATAATATCCTGCCCATCTCATTTGAATTTTTAGCCCACACATAATCAGGAATATCGTCAGGGACCTTATAGTTGTTATCAGTTGATTGGTATGATGGTTCCCCACTACATGGGTCTAAAAATAAAATGGGATGGTGTTTTAGAGATCTCTTGGGTAGGTGGAGATAAATTTGTCCATCTGGTTGACATTGGATGGTAGCAGCCAATTTGCATAGGAGATCTCGTCCTACAAGGTTTGAAGGACATGATGGCATCAATAAGAAGGTGTGTATGAGAGTTAGAGGTCCGAATTTTACCATTTTAACTTTTAGCTTTGGGACTTGTGCTAATCCAGAAGCTCCTCTTACTCTCAAACTGCCTTGATATTGGCATCCTTCGGGTGCCTCGTGTAAAACGGAACAAGTTGCACCAGTGTCCAGTAGTCCTTCATAGTGTACCCCCAACCCGATTTCTAGGGTAACTAATGGTTCTCCATTGTCATTGGAATTCACTGGCACCAAGGATAATAAAGAATCCTCAGTTTTGTGTGTACACTTACTATCGATCCAGTATTGAGTATGGTCATTTGTATCTAAACCAGAACTTCCTGTAGCACCATCAGGCAAGTTAAGTTTAGAATCAGCAATACAGAAAGCAGGCTTAAAGAGCATTCTCTCATTCTCATCGAGAATTGGAGAGTCATTATCAGTTGTGCAAACATCATGTCAGCTTTTGCTAAGGGCTGCAGAAATGGAGGTTTGATCTGATTCACCATCCTCTCTGACATTTAGAAAACTGTCATGCTCCAAATCAGAAGTTTTCCCCTCGGTAGTATCCGGGAATATATGGTAGTTAGATTGTATTCCCTTCAACACCTCAGGTATGACTATTGACTTAAAAAGTGACTGATGTTCCCTATCTTGCCCTGAAGTTTGTGTGACTGAAGTCAGATGGTTTTTGTCTTCAATCACTGAACAAGCTTCATTACTGAAGTTATTAGCCACACTGGTTACTGGGGATGACAACTGCTCCCTTTCCCTCTCCCATGCTTCTGGTTGGAATACTTCAGCTAAGGGGTTGAGAAAGGTGGATGTGGAATTTCCTAAACAGCTGCTATCACCCTGTAACTCAGTGGTTTGCATTTTCAAAACTAAGTTTTTGCCAACGTACTGATTTGTTTGCTCTTTAACCTCAATCTGTGACATTGTGTCTGAAGCAAGTGAATGAGATAGAATTTTGGCATTTAACTCCCCCCCAAGGTTACTAAATGTATTCTTTTCTGAATACAATGTAAATCCTCACCATAATGTTCTTTATCCAAGACGCCCCTTTGTTTTATACTTGGAATAAAGAGAGGAGTTTGAGTTTTTGATGATTTTGAACAAGATTGTAAAGCTTCATAATGCAAGCTGTTGATTCAGCTTCAGTCTTCTGTCAAATCCTACAAGGCTAACTCAGTCTTGGTAAGACATTCAGAGGACTCCGTGTTAGGCAATATGGGTGTGCTCCAAAGGCTCCTTAAGGGTGCTTCCATTTTAGGAAAACATGGCATGCCCAAACAAGCCTGGATTACAACAAGATAAAAAGGAAATGCAGGGGCAGCTGAGTAGCTCAATTGATTGAGAGTCAGGCCTAGAGACACGAGGTCCTAAGTTCAAATCAGACACTTCCCAGCTGTGTGACCCTGGGCAAGTCACTTGACCCCCATTGCCCACCCTTACCACTCTTCCACCAGGAACCAATTAGTTAAGGGTTTAAAAAAACAGGAAATGATAAACAGAGGAAAGGCACTGAAATTAAAAGCAGTTGTAAAAAAGGCTTCCTGTAGAAAATAGGATTTTAGTTAGTACTTGAAAGAACCCAGGGAAATCAGTAGGCAGAGTTGACAAGGAGGAGCATTCTAGCCCATAAACAACAGCCAAAGAAAATGCCCATACTCAGAAGAAGGAATGTTTTATTCAAGGAAATCAAGGAGGCCAGGGTCACTAGATCCAAAGGTTCATATCAGGAAATAAGAAGTATAGGATGTATCACCAGCTGATCCTTGAAAAGCAAAGGCTAGGTGGCATTCTAGGCAAGGTGAGCAACATTGTAAATGTTGTGTCTGAAGGACAGCACTTGGTCCACTTCACTAGAATACAGTGCCTAAGGAGAAGTGATATACACATAATCAAGACAATAGCTTGACTCCTGAGTGTGAAGGGCATAAAATGCCCAACAGAAGAGAGAATATGTTGTTTTAAAAGCAACAGGGAGTTATAGGAGTTTCGTGAACATTAAATATAGATCTGGGGAGGGGTGAGTCAGACCTTCCATATTCCCATAACATTAACTCCAAATGCTGTAAGCAAGAAAGTTATGGTAGTTTGGGTTCATTTTTGCATTCTTCTCCTCCCTCCACGGAATGATCTGGGACCCAGGTTTGGATGCTTTGGGCAAAAAGAATATAAAAGTGGTTTTTGAGATGCTCTTAGGGAGCTCCTGAAACTCCAGGGAATCACCTTACTGACTGCCTTTTTTAAACCCTTTTTGCTTGCAATATTTATTTGTTTTTATTCTCTGAACTGTTTTAAAATCACCTCTGAGAATTGCTTCTACCTGAGGGTATTAGAGTGATTTTACTAAAAGGATTGTTCTTGTCTCTGAGTGGCCATTGTGCCAGAAATAGGATAGTGACCCCCCTGACACTGGATAGCAAGAAGAATAATAGAAATCTTAGTGTAAATAAGGAAATCAGGTAGTAGAGAAATTTTAGGGGAAGTTCAAACCATCTTGACCTGATAAAAGAATCAGTTCTGAAGAAGTCTGGCTTGGATTTCAATCTCTATTCATGCATCAGGACAAAGCTGACTGTTTCTCATGTAGATTGGGCTCATGACCCATATTGTTTCTTTGGTCTCTGATATAACCACTAAGAATAATTAATCACTTGAAAACCTAGTCTCTCTGAAAATCCAGATTCCTCTGTGGGGAGTCATGACCGACCAGAACTCAGAGTTAAGGACAGCATCCATCTCTTTAGAGCTTTATAATTCACAAAGCAATTCCTGTCTATAAGGTAAGTGATGTAACTGATTTTTCCCATTTTTATATAAGAAAAGCATTCCTGAGAAGTTAAATGATTTGCCCAACATTACACAGATGATGACTGAGATAGCTAGTAAGTCAGATTGTTGATAGAATGTTGGACTTGAATTCTGAAAGATCTGAATTCAACTTCTGCCTCAGATACTTACTACTTGTGACTCTTAACAAGTCACTTAACCTCTCCTCTGCCTGTTTCCTCATCTGTAAAATGGAGGAAATAATAGCACCTATCTCCCAGGCTTATTGAAAGAATAAACTGCAATAATATTTATGAAAGGCTTTACAAATCTTAAAATTTTGTAGAAATGATAGCTAGTAAATAAGAACAGAACTAGTATTCAAAAAAAGATCTTCCAATGCTAAGTCCACAGCTCTTTCCACTATACCTTGTTGCCCTCTGATACAGGTAATAAGAGCTCCCACTTGAGTAGGAAGCCCAACAAAGCCAGTTTCTAGCTTCATGACTAGGGGCTAACCCCTTATGTCTTTGAGCCTGTTTCCTTGTTTAGAAGCAGTTAGCTACTGATTCTATACTGACTGAGTACTGTACCTCAGATCAGAAAGACCTGGGTTCAAATAATGCCTCAGATACTTCCTAGCTCTGTGACCCTGGATAAATCACTTAACCTCTGTTTGCCTCAGTTTCCTCATCTGGAAAATGTGGCTAATAATAGCACCTACCTACAAGGATTATTATGAGGACCAAATAAGGTAATAGTTGTGAAGGGTTTAGTACAGTGCCTGACACAAAGTAAGCATCCTATAAATGTTAGTTGTTGTTATAATTGTTGGGAGGAGGGAGACTAAGGAAATATAAGTTCATTTGAAGGCAGAGACTTTTGTCTTTGTATTTATAGAGCCTAGCACTGTGCCTAACACAAAGCAGAGTGAATTTGATAAATGTTTATTTGATTGATGATTGATTGAATAATAATCATGCTACCTGCATTATTCTTGGTGTTGTTGGGAGGAAAGTGTTTTGCAAATTTTTAGATGATGTAGAAGCATTAATCGATTACTATCATTATTGTCATTTTTATTATTTACAAATAAAGCTTTTTTGAGTCCAAAGGAGTTCATTTTCTGAAGACAAAACTGGTCAGTCTGGCAGATTCTGCGCCACTTTGTTGGGAGCTCTCCATTGTTCTGATCTAAAATCCTATGAATATGAAGCTGATGTTACCTTCAAAATTCCTTGAACACTACTCAGGTTGCTTTCATCTTCCTTCAGTTTCCACGCCTTTGTCTTGTGCCTTATGGAATAAAACCTTACCTCATTACATCAGTGTGTTTGGGTTTGGGTTTTGAACTTTTTTCTCCATCACCCCCTGCCCGAGAACCAAGCACTTAACTCATAAAGAAGATGTTGTTGTTCAGACATTTTTCAATTTTGCAGTCTTTTTATGACCCTATTTGGGGTTTTCTTGGCAAAAATACTGGAGTGATTTGCCATTTCCTTCTCCAGTTCATTTTACAGATGAAGAAACTGAGAAAACTAGGGTTAAGTGACTTGCTCAGAGTCACATAATTATTAAGTGCCTGAGATCAGATTTTAATTTGGATCTTCCTGACTCTAGGCCCAGTGCTTTATTCTGTGTGCCACCTTGAACTTGGGGCAGAAAGAAAACTGCAAATCCAGGGTCTATTATTCACTACTTTAAGTCACTCTGGGGATATTAGCCAAATCACTGTTCCATCTCATGGTCCCAATCTTCCCATATGTAAAACAGAGTGTCTGGGTTGGATTTCTAAGTTCCCTTCCAATAGTAATGCCTCTGAACAAAACAGCTGAGGGCCACACAGCTGCCACAGATCATAGAAATCATGCCATAATGTTCAAACACCATCCACATTTAGCCTGGAGAAGAGAAGACTTAGAGGAATGTGATCCATTACTTCAAGTATCTGAAAGACTGACATTCAGATAGAGATTTGATTTGTTCTGCTTTGCACCAGAAGTGAAAGTAGGAGCAATGGGGGATAGTTACAGGGAGTTAGAGAATGGATTCAATATAAGAACATGTTTTTTCCCTAATGCTTAGATATTTTTAACAATAGAATGAGCTTCCTTAGAAGTTCTCAAAACTGTGTGTAATCCAGAGCTAGATAATTATTAGTAGATAATTATTAGTTAAGGACATCATAGAAGTCATGCCTCTTGAAGACCCTTCTAGCTCTGGGATTCTATGACTCTAAAATTCTCTGCAACTGTAGAAATGCTGAAGGATAGGAGTACATAAAAGTCAAAACAAAGAATTATTAGAAGAGTAAATCAGTTGGTCAGTCAATAAGCATTTATTAAGCACCTATTAGGTGCCAAACACTGTGCTAAGCACTGAGGATACAAAAAAAAGACAAAAACAATCCCTGTTTCTAAGAAGCTCACAGTCTAATGAGGGAGACAACATGCAAACAAACAACTATGAATAAACAATATATGTGCAGAATAAATTAGAGATAATCAATAGAGGGAATGTATTAGCAATTAATCATTATTATGAAGAGGAAGGAAAATCAAGAGAAAGAAAGAAAATTGGAGTTTATTGTTTTTTATAAGTTTCTCACAAGTGACTGAGTATTTCTAGAAATGGCCATGCCTTGGTAATAAAATAACACTTGGAAAAAAATTAATTGTCCCAGTGGAAATGCATATCAGCCAGGGGAAAGGGGAGGTCGGGGGGTGAAGGGGAAAGTAAGAGCATAAATCTTGTAACCATGTTAACTTTTCTTAAATATAAATATTAATAAATGTTTAAAATTAAAAAAATTAATTGTATTGTGTAAAAAGTATGAAAGAATATGTGAAAACTATAAATATATAAAATATTAAATAAAGCCAGCTTCACAGTACAGGACAGAATGGACAAAAGATCATACATTTAAAGTTGGAAGGGACCTTAAAAGTCATCTGTTCCAAACTCCTCCTTTTATAGATGACAAAACTAAGGTGCATAAAGATTTAGTGTTTTACCCAAGGTCAAGCAATAATTATCATAGCCCAGATTCAAGTCCAAGCTCTTTGACTACAAATCCAGGGTTCTTTTCACTGTATGCATTGCCTCCCACATAGCTTCATGGAACCAAAAAGGCTATTAGTAACTCAAGCTCACTAGGTGTCAGCAATATAGTGGAGCTGTCCACCAAAAGAGCTAATGTGATCTTTGAGTGCACTAAGAGAACACTAATGTCTAACATAGGGGTAGTTCTAGTTTTCTGCCTTGGTCAGATCCCATCTGGAATATTATGTTTAGTTCTGGATGCCATCCTTTAGAAAGAGTATTGATAAATAGAAAGTGACCAGGACAATGAGCATTGAAACAATGCTATTCAATCGGCAGTTGAAAGAATATTTAGACTGAAGAAGAGATTTTGGGGGAATACAATAACTAGTTTCAAATAACTGAAGGTTTAAATTAGACTTTTTGCCTCTGACTTTGTCCATGCTATTCCCTAGTCTTGGAACATATTCCTTTGTCCCTCTGCCTACTAAATTCTTGCCATCATTTAAATTCTAACTCAAATTCCACCTTCCACCTTCTCCAGGAATATCCCTAGTCAGTAATGGCTTTTCTACCCTCCAATATTTTCTATTATGTCTTTATCAACTGTTGTTTTTATTATAGTTGTTTATGTGTGTGTGTCATGAATGCTAAAACACTCATCTGATGTCCCATTGAAGGTGAAGGTAACCTTTGGCACTAGAAGACTATGCCAGAAGAGTAGAAGGGCTGTCAGATCATATGCTAAGGCATATAAATCCAAAATAATGCACTATGTGTCTCTCATCTGACAACTAGTCACAAAATTACATTGGTCACATCCAATCAAAATTATCTACAAAGGTACAAAATCGTATTTATCTGTGTCAGAAGGAGATACTTGAAGTATTAACATATATACATATACATGTATTGTGTATGCCATATTTCTACTATACTATAAGTTCCTTGAAGGCAAGGATTCTTTCTTAATTAAAGTTTATATTTCCCCTGTATTTTACTATCCCCATAGTAGTCCCTTAAAAAATGTCTGTTGAATTAGACTGACTTCTATATGGATACCAATTGATTCCAATTATTTTTAAAGAAGAAAAAATTGAATGTTTGAATTCAAGAGGAACCACCATCATTGCTTATTCTTTAGCCTAGACAGTATCTGGGGAGTGGAAAAGAAGGAATTTCTGCCTTAATCTATTGGCCCAAATGAAATGATAAAAGATTCTTTCTGTAAATGTAATCATCCAGTAAATAGCAGCATGTTCACTACTCATGGGAGAGGCATTTTAGAGGGTCTCATCAGCCTGGGCTTCTTATGTCTTTCTCTGTCTTCCTTATCATTAACAAGTGGTGGGAAATAGATTGTTTGATGTTTACCATTGGGGAAAATTTTGTTATGCTAAAATGTTTTCTGTGATGCTATCTCCCATAAATCTGTGTGTGGAAACACAAAGCATGGCAGCAAGGGGAAATGAGATTTTTGTTCTAACTGGAAAATGTGGGGAAGGTGGTCAGGGAAGGGAGGTTTGTAGAATAGATGCAGGGATGCTGATGAAGTTATCTCTCTCCTTCAGTTGGGCCACTTAGGAAGAAGCATTTTCTTTCCTACCAGGTTTCCAAACCGCATTAGATGCAATTTGAATTGTCAATAACCTTTCCCCATTTTCCTGTGCTTCATGAGCCAATGTAAAATGAAAAAAAGCCATCTAGAGCAAGAACTCTCTCAAATATTGTATGAAGGATGATCACCTTTCCAGAAAACTATTTCCCCAAAAGATCATTTGGTTTGAGAATGGAATTTTTATCTTTTTTTCCATGGTAGGACTATAATGAAGTTTCCTATGGAGATGGAAAAAAGTGGTAGAAATTGTCTTGTGGGAATAACAGTAAAGAATGTAGATAAATAGGGCCATGTAGGCTAAGTGAGGGTAGTCACACATCCCAACATAGGAATTGTCAATGTAGGCACAAGGGAAACATTAGGTAGTAGGCTCACAGTGCTGATTATATTTATTGTATAAGAATTAAAGGGTCCCCCCCCAAGATTGTTTAGAGTAGCCCTATTGTTTAGCTGAGGATAGAGCAGGTTGAAATATTACTCGGGTTACAAATTGCAGCCAGGTCAAGGACTCAGCACAACTTTACCATGTGAAATGGTACAGAGTCCCATCTTTTTCTTGCTTCTTGTGAAATTCGTGGAGCTCAATGGATCTGAGCCCCAGCAGGCTATGTAAAGTACAAAGTAAGAAAGAGAGAACTAATCTGGAGAGCTCTCATTAGTGAGTGGAGAACAGTATAAAAAATATTGGATTTGTTCATGGATTTGAGTCTGTTTCCTGTTTTCACAAGTGTCAAATATGTGGCCAGTGGAAGCAAAATAGATTAAAATATAATTGGGAACTGGTTAAAATAAAAATATAATAGCATTTAGACAATGGTAATGTGATTTTCTTTTTTTTTAATGTGGCCCATAGGGATAATTATAAAAATTTTAATGGTCCCATTTCTATTTGAGTTTGACACCACTGCCCTGCTCTACCACTTAGTATGCATGTGACCTTGAACAAATCATTTCATCTCTTTGAGCGTCATTTTTTTCCTCATCTGAATGAAGTCATGATAGAGGTGGGGGAGATAGAAAGGAGTAGTATAGAATAGATTATCCCTAAGGAGGTTCCTAATCTGTGAGAGAATTGAGAAGATGAGCCAGGAATATGGCCCAAATCCATTCAGATCATTGAGAAAACTGTCTATGATATCAGACCTCAGGTATGTCCACTGAGTCCCTGTAAGAAATTTCTGGGGTGTTTTCCTTCCTTCAGAGTTAAGGGACAGTTTTTGGAGGAAGAATGCTACTGACTAATAATGTTCCTTCCTCCTGAGCCATGAAGACTAACTGGCCCATCCTGAATCAGGGAATGTGATTCTATATCCCTCCTTTGTTACATAAAATGTATATAGAATCTCTTTTCCATTTAAATTCTACACTGGGTATCCCCCATGATCATGAACAACTTTGCTAAATATATCTCTATTTTATTCCTCACTTGATATTGGTAATCAGAGGACTGTCAAGTCAAGGTACTTCTGTCATTACATCTATCCAGAATTTGTTTATGACTTTAATATATAAATGGGGGATGCCTTGTTGGAGGACAGTCAAAACACAAAAGGCCCCTCTGTCCTCTGCAAATTTCCACCAATTGTGTAAATTTAAAGACATAGTTTTGCTATAGAGAATCATTTGTAAAATAATTCATCTGTTTCTTTCTTATATTTTCACCAACTGTACCTGCAATATGCAAATATATCTTGCACATATGGATTTTATAGAGATGAGGAGTTAGACACACTTTCTTAGTCTACTTACCAAGAGAAATTTGTAAAGGGAGTGAAGTTTGTATACTGCCTTTCTCCTCCTCATCCTGCCACCATAAGTTCACTCATAACCTCTATCCTGTGCATTCCATCAAAACCTACTCCCAAGGAACAATCTAATTATAATATAAATAAGAAGTAGAAACTAACAGAAGGATGAACTTTAGGAAGCAAAAGAACCTGGGTTCAAGTACTGGCTCTGTCATTTACTCTCTGTGTCATTTGATCTCTCTTTGCCTCAATTTTCTCAGCTATAAAATGGAACTACTTATGACTCTTATGAGTATAAAATGAGAAAATAAATGTGAGACTGTATTGTAAATGTAGAGTATTACATTCATTTGACATTCAACAAACATTATTTAAATGCCTACTATAGAGAGAGCATTGTGTTAAGTTCTAGGAGAGATAAATAGATTTGCAGGGCATCATCTCTGCAAAGCATTCAACTTAGTAAGCTAAGACAGCAATTTTTCTGAGAAATTTTCTGAGAAATTTTTCTGAGATATTTTCATTTGGAATAGGATATCTTCCTTCAAAGAAATTAATATCTAATGAAGAATCTTTGGGGAGGATCAGTGGAATAGACTTGGGGTAAGTGACATCAGCAAAACAGTCTATGATAAACCCAAAGAGCCCAACTTTTGGGGCATGAATCCACTATTTGACAAAAACTGCTGGGAAATTTGGAAAACAATATGGGAGAGGGGGCAGCTGGGTAGCTCAGTGGAGTGAGAGTCAGGCCTAGAGACAGGAGGTCCTAGGTTCAAACCCGGCCTCAGCCACTTCCCAGCTGTGTGACCCTGGGCAAGTCACTTGACCCCCATTGCCCACCCTTACCACTCTTCCACCTATGAGACAATACACCGAAGTACAAGGGTTTAAAAAAAACAATATGGGAGAGATTAGGTTTAGATCAACATCTCACACCCTACACTAAGATAAATTCAGAATGGGTGAATGACTTGAATATAAAGAGGGAAACTATAAATAAGTTAAGTGAACACAGAATAGTATATTTGTCAGATTTCTGGGAAAGGAAAGATTTTTAAACCAAGCAAGAGTTAGAGAAAATTACAAAATGTAAAATAAATGGTTTTGATTATATTAAACTAAAAAGCTTTTGTACAAACAAAAAGAATGCAGCCAAAATCAGAAGGGAAACAACAAATTGGGAAAAAATCTTTATAACAAAAAACTCTGACAGGGGTCTAATTACTCAAATATACAAGGAGTTAAATCAATTGTATAAAAATTGATAAATGGGCAAGCGACATGAATAGGCAATTTTCACATAAAGAAATAAAAAATATCAATAAGCACATGAGAAAGTGTTCTAAATCTCTAATAATTAGAGAAATGCATATCAAAACAACTCTGAGGTATCACCTCACACCTAGCAGATTGGCTAAAATGAAAGAAGGGGAGAGTAATGAATGCTGGAGGGGATGTGGTAAAAGTGAGACATTAATGCATTGCTGGTGGAGTTGTGAACTGATCCAACCATTCTGGCTGGCAATTTAGAACTATGCTGAAAGGGCTATAAAAGAATGCCTGCCCTCTTTTTGTGATGGCAAAGAATTGGAAAGTAGGGAAATACACACCACTTGGGGAATGGCTAAGTAAGGTATAGTATATGATTGTAATGGAATATTATTGTGCTATAAGAAATGATGAACAGTAGGATTTCCCAAAAACCTGGAGAGACTTACACAAAGTGTATTAGAGTGAAGTAAGCAGAACCTGGAGAACATTGTACACAGTGGCAGCAATATTGTATGATTGATAACCATGAACAACTTAGATATTCTCAGCAATACAATGATCTAAAACAATCCCCAAGGACTTGTGATTTTTAAAAAAAAAATGCTGCCTGCTTCCAGAGAAAGAACTGATAGGGTCTGAATCAAGAGCAAAGAAAATTTTTTTTCACTTTCTCAATTATTTTTGTTCAAATTTCCTTCCAGAAAAGGATTACTGATGAAGAAGAATCACAGAGGCACAGGTGGTCATGAATGGCATCTGCCCATTTTTTGGGCAGATTTCATATGATTGCATGGGGAAGTATTTTATATGATTGCACATGTAAAAATCTTTATCATAGGTTAAGATGGCGGCAGAGTAAGAAGCAGCTCTTAACCTCTCCTGACCGAAACACACAAAACTCTTCAAGGGGACATAAAAACAAGTCCAGACGAACGGAGGAACCCCACAACAGGGCACAACGTGGAAGGTACGTGGAATCGAGGCATTTCCATGCTATAAAGGGCTCTCACTAAATCACGGGCTGAGCAACCGCCCCACCCCCACCCCCTCCACACACAACACCTGTAGCTCCGAAGCCAGCTAAAAAGAAATAGAGCAAGTTTGGGGCACCCATCGAGTCATTGGCAGCTCCGGGACCTGTTCCTGAGAGCAGTAAGACTTAGGACCCCATTAAGCCAAAAAAAGGCACGCGAAATCTGAACGCGGGAGCAGGACGCAGGGTGCAGAGCGCAGGCTGAGCAGAGCACAGGCACTGCGGAGGCGTGGGTGGAGGCAGACATAGCCAGGAACTAAAGCCTAAGTGGGGAACCACTGTGGACGGGTATACGACTGTGGAAGCAGCGCCCTGAGACTTGTAAAGGAACCTCCCGCAGAGGATCAAGCAAGGGGGCCCACCAGGGGGCTTGACCTTGGAAAAAACCAGAACTCAGACCTCAGGAGCCAATAGATTGCTGACAGACACTGAGCGCGAGGATAAATCTGAGAAGCTGCTGGGCTAATGATTGCTACTCAGTCACAGGAAGTTCAGAGGAGAAAGAATAATAACAAGAAAAAGAAGTCTTTAACACTCGACAGCTTTTACACAGAGAAAATCCAGACAACCGAGCAAACAGAGGAGGAGAACAAACAAGCATCCAGACCCTCCCCAAATAAGGAAAACTCCTCACAAGCTATGGAAGAGTTCAAAACTGAGATTTTGAGGAAAATGGAAGAGATCTGGCAAGAAAATAACAGTTTAAAAGGTAGAATCTTGCAACTGGAAAGTGAGGCTCAGAAATCAAATGAACTGATAAGCAAATTGAACACAAGAAATGACCAGGTTGAAAAGAAATACCAGAAGATTATGGCTGAAAACCAGAAGACTATGGCCGAAAACCGAAAGATTATAGCCGAAAATCAATCCCTAAAGGCTAGAATTGAGCAAGTAGAAACTAATGATCTCTCAAGACAACAAGAACAAATAAAACAAAGCCAAAAGACTGAAAAAATAGAAGGAAACATGAAATATCTCAATGAGAGAGTGACAGACCAAGAAAACCGGTCTAGAAGAGACAATTTGAGAATAATTGTTCTTCCAGAAAAACCAGAAATTAATAGAAACCTGGACTCCATACTAACAGAAATAATTCAGCAAAATTGCCCTGAAGTCCTACAACAAGAGGGCAATATAGAC
>NC_058131.1:387686264-387686801 GCF_016433145.1 Gracilinanus agilis | reverse complement strand
CAATCAGGATCACACAGGATCTGGCAGCCTCCACACTAAAAGACCGTAAGGCATGGAATACAATATTCAGAAAGGCAAGAGAGCTGGGCCTGCAACCACAGATCAACTACCCATCAAAATTGACTATATATTTCCAAGGGAAAGTATGGGCATTCAACAAAATTGAAGAATTCCAGGTATTTGCACAGAAAAGACCGGGGCTAAATGGAAAGTTTGATATCCAACCACAAAAATCGAGAGAAACCTGAAAAGGTAAATAAGATACAGAGGGGAAAGAAAGAAAACTTATAATTTTTAAATTTGCCTTTTTAAGGGCCTCAGTGAGATCTAATTATCTGTATTCCTTTGTAGAGAAATGTTATGTTTAATTCTCTGTAGTGAACTCTATTCACTATTATAATATTCACTATTATAGTAATCAGAAGAATAATTAACAGGGTGAAGGTGGAACACTAAATAATCTAAGATGGCATGGGGGATGGGAAAGAGGGGGTGAATAGCAGGGGACACCAAGAGAAACTTGAGTGAATAAGAAAA
>NC_058131.1:387663994-387681264 GCF_016433145.1 Gracilinanus agilis | reverse complement strand
GTGGGTGGGGTGCGGGGGGGGGGGGTTGAAGGGGAAAGGTGGAACATGAATCATGTAACCATGTTAAAAATGAATATTAATAAATGTTAAAAAAAATCTTTATCATATTGCTTACCATATCAGGGCAGTGATTCAATTTTTAAGGAAAATATTAGAAATTATTTTTACAATAAAAAATGTGAAGGATCGGGGCCTACCAGTACCAGATCTTAAAATGTACTATAAAACAGTGGTCATCAAAACAATATGGTACTAAGAGACAGAAGAGTAGATCAATGGAACACACTAGGGATAAATGATCTCAGCAAATTAGTATTCAATAAACCCAAAGATCCCAGCTTTGGGGACAAGAACTCACTATTTGAAAAAAACTGCTGGGAAACTTGTAAAACAGTATGGGAAAAATCAGATCTAAATCAACATCTCACACCCTATACCAAGATAAATTCAAAATGGGTAAGTGACTTAAATATAAAGAATGAAATTATAAATAAATTAGGTGAACATAGAATAATATACCTGTCAGATCTGTGAGAAGGGAAAGAACTTAAAACCAAGCAAGAGGTAGAGTACATTACAAAATATAAAATGAATTATTTTTATTACATCAAATTAAAAAGGTTTTGTATAAACAAAACCAATGCAACCAAAATTAGAAGGAAACCAATGAACTGGGGGAAATTTTTATAACAAAATTCTCTGACAAAGTTTTAATTTCCCAAACATATAAGGAACCAAGTCAAATTTACAAAAAAATCAAGCCATTCCCCAATCAACAAATGGTCAAGGGATATAAATAGGCAGTCCTCAGATGAAGAAATCAAAACTATCAATAATCACATGAAAAAGTGTTCTAAATCTCTCCTGATTAGAAAAATGCAAATCAAAACAACTCTGAGGTACCACCTCACACCAGACTGGCCAATATGGCAGCAAAGGGAATGATAAATGTTGGAGGGGATATGGCAAAATTGGGACACTAACATACTACTGGTGGAGTTGTGAATTAATCCAACCATTCTGGAGGGCAATTTGGAATTATGCCCAAACGAATTTTTTAAATGGTTCTATGTTCCATTTACTGTAGTAAGTACTTGGAATACAAAGAAATACAAAAACACAGTCTATGCCTTCACAGCTCATATTCTAATTCAATTCAATGCCATAATGATCGAGCCATACCACTGCTGGGTTTGTATCCCAAAGAGATAATAAGGAAAAAGACTTGTATAAAAATATTTATAGCTATAGTTCTTTGTAGTGGCAAAAAATTGGAAAAAATGAAGAGATGCCCTTTGACTGGGGAATGGCCAAACAAATTGTGGTGATGGAATACTATTGTGCTGAAAGGAATGATGAACTAAAGGATTTCTTTGTGAACTGGAAAGACCTCCAGGAATTGATGCGGAGCAAAATGAGCAGAACCAGGAAAACATTGTACACAGAAACTGAAACATTGTGGAACAATCAAATGTAACAGACTTTTCTAATAGTAGGAATGCAATGATCCAGGACAACACAGAGGAACTTATGAGAAAGAATGCTATCCACGTCCAGAGAAAGAACTGTGGGTGTAGAAACTCAGAAGAAAAACATATGATTGATTATGTGGTTCTATGGGGATATGATTAGGGTTTGGTGTTGTGATCAATCTACTGCACATATGAATGATATGGAAACAGGTTTTGAACAATGTATAACCTAGTGCAATTGCTTATCAGCTCTGGGAGGGGTGAGGAAAGAGGGGTGGGAAAAATCATGAATCATGTAACCATGGGAAAATATTCTAAATAAATAATTAATTTTAAAATTAAAATAAATCTTAAAATTTAAAAAAATTGCATGTAATTGGGAAAAAATAAAATATTTATTAAAGGGGGGGGAAAGAACTGCCCCTGGATCACCAAATCCTCAATATAAAGTTCATAAAAGCCAGAGATTTAATGTCACAAGACAGTCACAAAACTAAATATGACCTTAGAGTGCACTAATAGAAGCAGAGTATACATAACGAAGGAGGTTAAAATGCAAACATACTCTTCCCTGGTCAGTTCCTGGCACCATATTTTAGGAGAAATATTAACAAAATGGAACTAATCCAGAGGAAGGCATCAAGATTGGTTAAAGGAACTGGAAATGTTATAGAAAATAGAAAATTTAGAAAATTCATAATAGCTTTCTTTAAGTACTTGAAGATTGCCATATGGAAGTGAGTTTAGATTTGTTTTTCTAACACAGTAAGATCTGGGACTAATGGAAGGAAGCTATAGAGAAGCAGGTTTCAGGTCAGTATAAAGTCCTGAAACTTAGAGTTATCCAACAATAGAATGCACTGAATCAGTACTTACCATTCCAAAGGATGTCTTTAGGTAGAGATTTAATGAATTTGCTTTAGGTATCATAAAGAGATTATTTTCTTTAAGAACAGATTGGACTACAAGCCCTTCAAGATCTCTTTCCAGCTCTGAGATCCTATGAATTCCCAGTGTACCAATTGTAGTAGTTCCCACATCCTATTCCCATTCATACATTTCTGCCATGTCTATCCACAATTCCAGCTTTCTCAATATCTGTTCCTTGTCATCATCAGTATTATCAAGTATTTATTAACTGGCTACTATGTTCCATCTACTGTAGTAAGTACTTGGAATACAAAGAAATACAAAAACACAGTCTATGCCTTCACAGCTCATATTCTAATTCAATTCAAAGCCTTAAGCATTTAAGTGCCTACTCTGTACCAAACATTACACTAAATACTGAGGATACAAAGAAAAACAGAAATTCAGAATCTACCTTCATGAAGCTCACATTTTAATAACAGACAACATGCAAACAACTATGTGCATACAAGGTGTGCAGAGTAAATGGAAGATAATCTCAGGAGGAAGGCATAAACCAATAGATGGGGAGGGGAGACCAGGAAAGGCTTCTTGGTGAAAGTGGGATTGACACTACATCCTAAGGAAACAAAGAAAGCTAAGAGTCAGAGGTGAAAAGGGAGAACAGGCCCTGAATTTCTGGCCATTGCTTTGGTCAGATGAACCTTCTTAGTAGCATGTAAGACTTTGCTGATGAGTAGATTATTGCTGCCCTCTAAAGTACCCTGTAGCAACTGAGATGAAGATCTGTAGTCTACAAGGCTCAGAGGCTCTTCTGCCTGTTCCTTCTCTGGTGCTTAACCCTATGCCAGGAACACCATTCCTCCTCCACTCTAACTATTGACCTCCCTGGTTTCTTTGAAGTCTCAACTCAAATCCTATCTTCCTCAGCCCCTCCTAATTCTAGTGTTTTCCCTCTGTTAATTATTTCCTATTTATTCTGTACATAGTTTGTTCTGTATGTATTTGTCTGCATGTTGTCCTCCTTCCATTTACATGTAAGTTTCTTGAGGACAGGAACTGTCTTTTGTCTCTCTTTTATTATGTTCACTGTTTAGCACAGTGCCTAGCATATAGTAGACACTTAATAACTGTTTGTTGATTGATTTATTAATCTCAAGAATAAAGAAGTGGGTAATGGTGATTTAATAAACTCTTTCATCCAAACTGCGCCCCTTCCCAAACATGCCCATTTGATTCAGAGCTGCCAGAGCTAGCTGCACAAAAGAATCAACAAATTCCATTAATTTATTTTAATTTACTCCAGTCTCCCTCTCAAATTATAATTAATTGGGAGTGGGAGTAGATAATGAAGGTAAACAGAGAGCTATGTCCTTGCTAAAAGGCATAGCTGACTTAAAGAATGTCCTATTTAAATATAAGCCCTCCACAGGCACTTTCCCACTTTGCTCCCACTTTCTCTGCATCCCATTAGTCCTGTAAATATTTGGCCTGGACTAGGATGTTTCTGTGAAATCATGAATCAGATATAAGCCCAGTAGGAACAGCCAGGGATTGCAAGAGAGAACATTGTTCAGGGAAAAGAACATTAGATTAGAAGTCAGAAAACTTGGTTTCAATCCCCAACTCTGACACTTGTTAGCTATATAACTTTGGGCAAGTCTCTTAGCCTATCCAGGCCTTGGTGCCTCATCTGTAAAATGGGGATAATTATCCTTGCCCTGCCTGCCTCCAAGGCCTATTGTGAGAATAAAATTAGATGACAGAGAACACTTTGTAATTATTAAGTTCTCTATAAATGTGAGTTATTACCATGGAAACCAGTTACTGGCTGAAATTCTGCTCATTGTTGGAGAAAGCCACTCCTATGCCTCTAGCATTGTTTTCACCACTTTCCTTTCGCTCTCAAGTATCCATGGTAATTCTTCAGTCTCTATAGCATTCATCAAAGCAATGCAAGGCCATTGGGCAAGTAGACAAGACAAGTCAGTTCTAGTTCTGGATGTAACATTAATTTAGTGAGTGTGCTTGGGAAAGTCACGTCATTTCTGCTGTGAGCCTTATTTTTCTTCCTCTATAAAACCAAGGAGAAATTTGAATTACTGCAATATTTGGCCTCTTTCCTTCAGGCCTCCCCCTTCCCTACTCCATCCACCACACAACTACTAAGATGATTGTCCTAAAGTATAGGTCAGATAAGTTACTATTCTATTCAGCAAAGCCCAGTGGCTCCCTATTGCTTATAGAATCAAATAATAAATTACAAAATGAGGATACTGTCAAAGTCATTCATCCCTCAGGTATATTAGATGAGATGACCTCTGACATTCCATCCAGCTCTGAGATGCTATGACCCTGTGCAATATTTAAAACCCTTCCCAATCAAGCTCCAGATTTTTCCCATGCTGATGATGCCTTTCTTCCCCACATATGCTTTCCATTCTAGGCAAACAAGTGTATTAGTTGTCCCTATACATAACATTATATCTCTCTTGTCTGCCTTTGCACCGGCTGTGCCCTAAACCTGGAATGTTTTCCTTCTTCTCCTTTGTTTCTGGGAACTCAAAGCTCCCTTAGAGGAATGAATGAATGAATGAATGAGCCTTTATTAAAGACTTAATATGTGCCAAGCTCTATATGCTTCAAGATTTAGCTGCTCTTGCATTGGAGGATTAATACAATGGAGATATAATGACAAAATCTCTTCAAGAATCTCTCCCTTCCCACCACCCCCAGCAGAAAGTAAGCTCCTTGAGGGCAGGAACTATTTCACTTTTTTGTTTTGTAACCCCAGTGCCTTACCCATAGTAGATGTTTAATAAATGCTTACTAAATTCAATTGATTTTAACTCCTTGATTTTCCTAGTCAAAAAAAAACTTTCTTGAGTGAGGAATTCTGTTTTCGCCTCTTAAACACTTTGTCACATTTTGTCTTGTATCACAGTTTCAGGAACTAGACAAACAGCCCAGAATTGTAAAGGAGAAAAGTTACCTCAGTGGCCTTTGGAAAATTATGTAGTGTTTCCAATGATCCCATATTTCTTCCTGAATCATAGATCCATTCTTTTTTTAAAGTACCCTTCAATTTGCACTCTGAGTTCATCAGCTCTCTCTCTCTGTAGGTAAATGGTATTTTTCATCATGAGTCTTTTGGAATTGTTTTGGATCATTGTCTTGATCAGAGCAGCTAAGAAAGACCTAGCCTTTTAACATCAATATTCTTCTAGAAATGTGGTATAACTATAAGTTGTGAAATACCACAATCTATAAAGAATGATAAGCCATAGGTCACTAGAAGGACAATGGAGAGTCACGTAGTTAGAGATGAGCAGACAGCAACATATCATCAATAAAGAATTTTACAGGAGGAGCTGTGTAAATGACATCATGAGAGAAATGCTCAGAAAAAAGAGGTTGGGTTGGTTAGGTAGTGAGAGAGAGAGAGATAAGTGATGGACAACCAGAGTGCTCAGGTGGAGTCCATGGTCAAATAATTTAAAGGAAGTCCCCTGGAATGTTAGGCAAAGACTCTGTGAAAGGTTTACAGGAAGAGAAAATTGACATGGGATGAGAATGTATAAGGGGGTTCAAATCTGCCCCACCTGAGAGGAAAAGCCCACATTAATCTATGAAGCAAAAATATTTAAGTCTCTACTATGTGCCAGGCACTGGGCAAGACCTAGAACTGCAAAAACATTGAATGAGGGGTCAGTGAAGTGGCTCCACAGAAGTGTCTCCAGGCCTGGAGCTGAGAGATCCTGGGTTTAAATCTAGCCTCCAATACTTCCTAATTGTATGACCCTGGGCAAGTCACTTAACCCCCACTGCCTAGTCCTTACCACTCTTCTGCTTTGGAACCAATACAAAGTATTGATTCTAAGAGAGAAGGTAAGAGTTTGTGGGGTTTTTTTTTAAGGAATGAAAGAATGCTGATTCATAAGGAGCTTATATCCTAATAAGAGACAACCAAAAAATACATAAATGAGTATATTCAGGTTAAATATAAGGGGAGAAGCATAATATAATTGAATACAAGTTGGAAAGGGGAGAAATTTGCATTTGGAGGGGATCAGGAAAGACTTTATGTAGAAAATGGACCTTAAGCCATATCTTGAAAGAAGAAAGGGATTCTAGTAAATGAAGAGGAAGAAGGAATACATTTTAGACATTGGGAATTACATTGTGTGAGAGAAACAGAGAGGACAGTGTGATTGGACTGCAAAGTGAGAGAAAAGTAATGTCCAATGGTACTGGAAAGATAGACTGGGGTCAAGTTGTGAAGGGCTACTAAAGCTAAACAGAGTTTACATTCTATCCTGGAGGCAATAGGGAACCACTGGAACTGACTGAGTCGGGGAGTGAAATGGTCAGTTCTGAATTTAAGGAAAATCATTTTGTCAGCCTAGTATAGGATAGACTAAATGGGATAGACCAGAATGAAGCTGCTTGTTCTGTATGTGTGTCTCTCTCTGTTTCTCTATCTCTGTCTCTCTGTCTCTATCTCTGTCTCTCTCTGTCTCTCTGTCTCTCTCTGTCTCTCTCTGTCTCTCTCTATCTCTATCTCTATCTCTCTATCTCTCTGTGTCTGTCTGTCTGTGTCTGTCTTGCCTTACTAGATTGTGAGTTTCATTAGTGTAGGAAGCTTGTCTCACTCATCTTTTTTATCTCATCTACATTAAGCACAAGATTTTGGGCATAATAAGTGCTTGATACATATTTGATGAATGGATAGTGGTAACCTAGTTTTCAACCACCATTAATACTATGAAACACTTCCAAAAGGAAGAAAAAAGACCCCACACACCACCAGATCTAGCTCTCCCAGGCTTCCAAATCCAGCCTCCTCATAGTGTTGAGTAAAACACAATAGTAAGTGTACTGTGTTTGGTCTCAGAAGACCTGGGCTCATGCTACCCCATAAACCTTGGACAAGTCACTTACACTTTCTTGGCATCAGTGACTTCATCTGACAAAGGATGGGATTGTACAAGCTGATATTTGAGATCCTTTCCTATGAACTCATAATGTCTTGAACTCTGTAAAAGGCAAAGCACATGCAGCCAGCATTGTACACGAGTTTAATTATCTCTCCTTAGAGAAGCAGCACCTGCCTGCCCCTTTTCCTGCATTTTTCAGATCTAAAAATTAGAGAACTTTAAGGCATTGATTCATACCAGTCAGCATTCTATCTCTTAGGAATCCTCTTTTCAGGCACCAGTTTGATCGGTGTCTAGAGCCCTGAGGTCCTATAACTATGAGCAAGTTATTTCTTCTGTCTCAGTTTCTTCATTGATCAAATGATAGTAATAGTGTTTACTTTGCCTACCTCAGAACAAATGAAAAGGAGCAGGAAAAGCACTTTGAAATTCTTAAAGATTGTATCAGTGTGAATATTACCATCATTGTTATTATTGCTAATCTAGGCTTCCATCCCCCTTAGGTCATCCCTGGAAGGGTTATAAAACTGACTAATCTCCTACCTCAGGAATCATTTTGCCAGCTTCCATCCTTCTTGTTCACTGCAATGGCCAAAATAAATATTTAATCCTGGGATATTAAAGGCCTGAAAATTCCCAGAATTATGCCGAAAGAGTTATAAAATTGTATGTACCCTTAGACCCAGCATTGCTGGTTCTGTTTCCTAAGGAAATTAGCTAAAAAGAGAAAGAACCTATACATTCCAAAAAAGTTATAGTGACTCTCTTTTTGGGTGTAAAGAACCGGAAATTGAGGGAATGCCCATTAATTGGGAAATGGCTAGACAAATTGTGGTATTGATTGTGATGAAATACTACTGCACCTTAAAAAATGATGAGCAGGCTAATTTTCTTAAAATATATTTTTATTTATATGTTTGTATGTATAAATATATGTAAAGCATGTTTCTTTAAAATTTCTTAATTTTTCTTAATTTTTTAAAAATAATTTTCTTAATTTTTTAGAAAGAAGTAATGAAAAGTAAAATGACTAGAACCAAGGGAACCTTAAATACAGCCACAGAATGAATATTTGAAGAATGACTTGTGAATGTTGACCTCCAGAAAATGAACTGAAAAATGGAAACATGAAAGACATCATATATACATATTTACTATATGCTATATAGTATATATGCTATATATAATGTATAATGTAAAATATACATATATTTACTATATATAATATACAAATAAAGTGTATATAGTGTATCATGTTTCTATTTATACATTATATATACATTTATATATTCTACTATTATAATATAATTATATTATGCATAAGTGTATATAAATATGCTATTTATGCATTCTATATATACATATATATCTTTTTGTCGGGTGCTACTTTTTAAGGTATGGGAAGGGGAGGGAAGAGCTGAGATAACTGGGAATAAAATAATAATAATATGATCTTTTATCACATTTCCATGTTTCCAGACCTAAATGAATAATAAATTATATTTTGTTGCATAGAATAAGCACTCCATATGTCCAGAAATAGAAGCCTGCCTTCAAGGAGCTTAAATGCTATGGTGGATGGGTGGGAGATAAAGAGAGAAACAATACACATATGTATGTGTATGTGAATATATATGTGTATGTGTTTGTGCATGTTTGTGTTTCATGTGTATATTTAACATATGTGTGATGTTTGTGTGTATATGTGTACCATTAGGCTGAAGACCAGGCAAATCGCATTTCACTCCTCCCCCAGAATTCTTCAGTACCTATAAGGGGCTTGAAGATATCTTGGCTACCTACAAATGGCAAAGCCCTTGTCCTCAATGATTAAGGGAAAACAGAAAGAAAGAAGGTCCAGAGAGGAAAGAGAAGAAGGGTGCAAAAAGGTATCAAAGGATCATCTATGGAATCAGAAAAGACGAAAAGGTCATCTCCTTTCCAGTTCCCTCATTTTACAATGAGGAAAACAAGGCTGTCTTGCCCAGGCTACACCCCTAATAGGGGCCACGGACAGAGTAGCTAGAAGGAGAAAGTCAATTATCCATCTTGCCCTTTTCTCTCTCTGTGGAGCTCAGGGATCTGGCTTTTCTCCCTCTCACAGGAATCTTCACCTAGCCTAATTGCATGTGGGTCCCAGCCAGGAAGGGGGCTTCTGTCCCAGACTCTAGGCTAGCAACCAGGGCACCGAGCCAGATGCCTGCAGACCCTGGAGCCACCCACAACGCACTTGCTTTATTAATTACCCGTCCATTTGACTAATTCTGGCCTATTTTCCCCCTCTCCCTCCTGGGTGCTAGAAATAAGCCTCATCTGTGTAATAACCATGAGGAGGAGGGAGAAGATTGTGACAGGAACCTTTTCCTCATCTCTCCACCCCACCATATTTTCTCTACCTAGGGAACAATGGAAATTCTGGGACTAGCGGAATGTCATTATGGAAGAAAACCACAAGATGGCAGCATCCCCAAGCGTTCTGGGCTCAAACAATGCAAATAAGCTATAAAATTACGTAGTCTCTTGAACCTCAATCATCTACTAACTGTGGGATCCTGGACAAGTCATTTAACCTCTTTCAGACTCAGTTTCCTCATATGTAAAGTGAGGATAATAATAGCACTTACATCAAGGGTTTGGGGGTTTGTTTGTTTTTGTTTTTTTTTAGGATGAAGTGAGATAATATGTGTAAAGCACTTTGTAAACCTTAAAGTTACATAAATATTTTATATAGACTACACATAATTTAAATTATATAATTTATATATAATTAAATTATATAAATGCTCGTGATTATTATTAGATGATTATTAAGCTCCCTCAGGATTTAAATTCAGAGTCTTCCTGATTCCAAAACCATTCAGTCTGCCAACCAACTCCCTCCCTCTCATTTTACAGAGGCAGAAATTGAGCCCCAGAGAGGGAAAGTGACTTTGTGATTCAGGATCAAAGCTGGAACTGAAATTCGCATTTTCTCACTGCCCGTCCAGTGCTTTCCCCGCCTGCACCAGTCTTTCCCAATCCAGACTCTGCTATGGCTGGTTCAAATATCTCACTTCTGTAACAAGGCGTCCTATGTCCTCAGTGGGCTCCGGTGTAAATAGAAGAATAGGTCACAAAGACAGGGTGATCCAATTATTCGTATCCTCCCCTCCCTGGTGCCTAGCCCAGTATTCACTTGCTTAATAAATATTTGTAAAACAATAATGAAAACAGAGTTCTCTCATATACCTGAGAAAGACAAACGGACCAAGGCTGACCAGATCAAGCTAGTACTCCGTTCAAGATGAAAAGAAAAGAGATGCTCATATTCAATTTGGCAGTTAAGGGAAAGACATTCAGAGTAGAGAAAGGATACAGTAGTATTGGTTCAGCTTCCCTCCTTCAGCAGTGTCCACAGTGGTCTATGAGTCCATCTTTAGGGTTTCTCTGGGAAGTGCTTCTGACTTTAGAAACTTTAACCCTATGCCTCAGCTGCAGTCTCACCCTGGAACTTCCTTTGGTGGCTTCAGGGCTTCTTCGTCCTGTAAGATCTATCTGTCGGGCCAACCCCCTTTGGCCCATTGGTGAGTTTCTCCCAAGGAGGAGGGGGCAATTATGGAGAGAAATCCATGCTGGCCAACCTTTGCTCTCTCAGCTGTGCCTCCAACCAGTACCTTCACTTTCCCTTGGCTTTTTAACTGCCTTTTGTATTGCCTTCCCCTATTAGAATGTAAACCTTCTGAGGGCAGACTCTGTTTCTGTTTTTGCTTGTATTTTGTATCCCCAGCACTTGAAGCACAGTGCCCGACATCTAGTAACGGCTTAATAAATGCTTGTTGCCTTGCTTTGCCTGGTGCTGATGGAACTCCTCATGGCTTTGTGTACTCAGAATGCCACTCTAAAAGCCTGAGCTTTAGTTCTCTCCCAAGGATAGATAGCACAAATATTATTGTGCCAGTTTCAGTTGCAAAGGAAATAAGATTCAGAGAGTGAAAGTAATTTGCCTAAAGACAGATTACCTGACACAGGTGTGGCGTTTCAGTGAATAATTCACTTGACCTGACCTGGAGTCTGGAAAACCTGAATTTAGTCCTAGCTGTGGGACTCTGGACAAGTCACTTAATCACTGTCTGACTCTGTTTCTCTATCTGTAAAATGGGGATAATAACAGCACCTACCTCCCAGGAGTATTGTGAGAATAAAATGTAATGATAGTTGTAATGCATTTTGCAAATGTTAAAATACTATATCAATGCTAGCCATGAAGTTATAACTAGTAGATGCTTAAACATGGTCTTGAAGCTGGGTCTTCTATACCAGAAGTGTCAAACATTTGTCCTACCTGGCCCATGGTGGCTGCAACATTCCCCAGTGATGGGAACCAGATTCAGATGTAACAGGGAGGGAAACTATTTAACAAAATAAATAAAAATACAATAGAACATAGGTAATGTCATCATGTGTTTTTTCTAAGACAAGAAGTCAAGATGACCCAGATTGGTCCCAGAGGAGAGTAGAACAAATACATCTCTTCCTCTTTTACAAAAGTGGAAGATTAGGGTGTGAAACATCACTTATCCTAACAATGTCTATAATATATTGGTTAGCCTCCTTCAACTGTTTTTTTTTTCTTTTTCTTTTTTATTCTTTCTTATAAGGAATTGGATTTGGATAAGGTGAAATGGTGTAATCAGTATATATTTAATTATATAAAAACAAAATCTGTTAATATATTTTGGAGTTATATAAAGTGTACTAGGAAGGTTTCCACACCCAACTTCCCGACAGCTATAGAGTCAAATTTTTAAAAAGGGAACAACTTCTCCTAACTGTTAGGATGAGAGGAATTAGGAATTAGGGAGAAAGATGGATAAGAAAGGAGGCAGCAGGTATAGATGTGGAAACCCATGTCATATAAAACACCATCAGCCAACAAGCAGTTACATATCTTCCATCTGAACACCTTCAGTTGTGGGAAACTCACTACCTCTTCAGGCAGCTTATTTAATCCTTGAAGAACTCTATTTCCTTATTAAGAATTACACTGGCTTGGAGTAAGATCTGGATTTGAATCTCTGCTTCCATACTTACTAGTATTATATGATATTGGACAAATCATTCCTCAAAGTCTCAGTTTCCACCTCTGCAAAATGGGGTTATTCTAATAACTGCCTCAAAGTCATTATGATGTTCTGTAAACTTTAAACAGGGGGCAGATGAGTGGCTCAGTGGATTGAAAGCCAGATGGGAGGTCCTAGGTTCAAATTTAGCCTCAGACACTTCCTAGCTATGTGACCCAAGGCAAGTCACTTAACCCCCCATTCACCACTCTTCTGCCTTGGAACCAATACACAGTGTTGATTCTAAGACAGAAGGTAAAGGTTAAAAAAAGCTTTATACAGCTGTATGTATGCATTAGCTCTAGTGATTATTATTAATAAAAGCTGTATTCTTTTCTAGGATTGTAGAAAGTGTTTTCAGTCCCAGGATGCCGCCCAGAGGATTTAAGAAGTCACTACATAGGAAGGGAACTGATAACATCATGGCATCTCATATAGCAGGAATCCCTCCACAACATTCCCAAAAAGTAGCATCAGGTCTCTTCTTGAAGATATCCAGAGACGGGGAGCACAATATATATGTACTGAAGCAGCCTCTTCCACTTATGGACAGTGCTCATTTTTAAGGAGTTGAGTTGTGGTTTTCTTGGGGGAGGGGGCAGGATTTCCTTTCTTTGAAGTCAAAATCTCCCTCTCCCTGATTTCCCCATATTGATTTTAGGTCTGTCCTCTGGGACCAAAAAGACCAAATCTAATCCGTATTTCATGTGATTGGCCTTGAAATATTTATAGGCAACTATTATGTCCTCTAATGCCTCCAACTCCTTAAGCTTTCTCTTGTCCAGATGAAGCAATCCAAGGTTCTTCAACAGATCCTTATATGTGGTGGTATATATGATAAATGTTTAACAACTGGCTTCTTGTGGGGTTGAGGAATATACTCAAAACATACTTTCAAATCTAATCTTCATTATGAACAGATTCAACATTATCTTAAGTCTAGGCATTCAGCAAAACAGTAAAGCAAGTATTGGTGCAAAGTCTTTGCTGATTCTCAAGGTGTCAATGCCAACAATGAAAATTTAACAATCAGCTCCCAACAGTTGGCAACACACCGCTACATGTGTGATGTGGTTTCATATCCCTCACTTTCCCAGATTCCCTCCTCTAGACATTACAGTTTGTTAAGGCATGGAACAATTTTCCTTGCTTCTTTCTTTCCATCCTTCATTTTTCCTTCCTTCTTTCTGTCTTTCCTTTCTTCATTTTGAGCACTAGGCTTCCCTGTCCCTATATACACATGTTTTTAGGCTCCCATCTCACCCTATTAGATAATAGATTTGATTAAAGCTGGCAGGCTACTAAAAAACCCAGATCTTTTCATAGAAACTGCTTTCATGTCATGTCTCCACTATCCTGCATTCAATTCATTTTCTTTCAAGAAGTATTTATTAAACATCTACTGTATAATATGCAGGATAAACAAGTAAATGCAAAGTAATACAGAGACGGAGAAAATGCTCGATCAGCTGAGATTAGGAAAGACTTCTTGTTGGAGATAAGCTAGAAAGGAGGGATTCCAAGAGACAAGGTGAAGGAGAGAGAGAGGAGTGTTCTGAATGTGAAAAAGATGAAAGGTCATGTATGGAGAATATAAAGTAGGCCAGTTTGGCTGGAGCATAGAGTACATGAGGGAAACTAATGTGAACCACGTCTGAAAAAAAATCTAGAGGCAAACTGAAGAAGATCTTGAATGCTGAACAGAGGAATTCGTATTTATTATAGATGTATAGGAAAGCAACTGAAACTTCTTGAGGAAGGAAAGAATGAAGGAAGGAAGAGATGGAAGGAAGGAGGGAGGGGAGATAGAGAAGAGAGAGGGAGAAAGGAAAGATGGAAGAAAGGAAGGATGGGAGGAACAAAGGAAGGAAGGAAGAAAGGAGCAAAGAGAGGAAGGGAAGGAGGAAGGGAAGAAAAAAGGGAAGAGAGAAAGGGAGGAAGGAAGGATGGGAGAAAAGAAGGATATGAGAAAGGAAGGGAAGACAGAAGATGGAAGCCAGAGGAGAAGGAAGGATAAATGGAAGGAAGGAACAAGGGATGGAAAGAACAAAGGAAGGAAGAAGGGAAGGAGGAACATAAACATTTTTAAGCACCTACTATCATGATGGCACTGTGTTAAAAGATTTACAAATGCCATTTCATTTGAGCTTCACAACTGCCCTGGAAGATATGATTCCAAATTTGCAGTTAAGGAAACTGAGGCAGGCAAAAATTAAGTGACTTGACCAGGGTCATAAAACTAGGAAGTATGTGAGACCAGATTGAACTCAGGTCTTTCTGACACCAGACCCATCATTCTGTCCACTGCATCACCTGGCAGGAGAGCGACATAGTCGCATCTGAGCTTAAGAATATTAATTTGGCAGTGGAAGGTGGATTGCAAAAGGAAGAGATTTATGGGGCAAGAATTAAGAAGCTATCGCAAGTTCAGATCAGGAATGATGAGGGTCTGACTAGAGTAGTGGCCATATTTGGCAAGAAAGATGAGAGCAGACACAATAGATATTTTGGAGGCAGAATCCACAACAATTGACTACTGATTGGATATGGAGGGAGGACAGGGAAGTGTCATAGAAAACTCTGAAGTTACTGATCCTGAAAGAATAGCAAAGCCCCCTTACAGAAATAGAGAGAAGCTGAGTGAAGGCTCATGCTTCAGGATA
This sequence comes from Gracilinanus agilis, assembly GCF_016433145.1. Lineage (NCBI taxonomy): Eukaryota > Metazoa > Chordata > Mammalia > Didelphimorphia > Didelphidae > Gracilinanus > Gracilinanus agilis. The sequence continues at coordinate 387,666,223 of NC_058131.1, read as the reverse complement.
AATATAATGAGTTCTGATTTGGATGTACTGAATTGGGGACATCCAAGCAGGTGATGTAAGAATGAGCTTCGGAGAAATGAGGGCTGAATATATAGGTCAGGGAGTCATCAGCATACAGATGACAGCTGAACTAATTGGAACCGATGAGCTGCCCAAGAAGGAAAAAGAAGAGGGCTCAGGACAGAGCCCTGGTACACAGCCATAATTAGGAACAGGACAGGAGTGAGTATTCAGCAAAGGAGACTAAAAGAGAGGGACTCCAACTCGTTAGAGGAGGTCCTCGATCAAGTGATATTTAGCAGTTTCCTTTCCTAGCTTGAGGGGGGAAGTGGGCCAGCTCTCAGAAAAGGTGTGAATGAGGCACCATTCATCTCAAAATAAAGTTTGCCTCACAGAATACGGGAGGGACTTTAGAAAGCAATGTTCCCAACTTGAAGAGACTTTCTAATACTAAAAACAGAATGCTAAAGTTTGAAGGGACTTTTGAACACTGAACTGTATTCTTCCCAGTATACACTGCTCTAATCAGCTATAGGGATGCCAGTTAACCACTAGATGATCCTATTTGTCAGTCAGTCAACAAGCATTTAAGTGCTTACTATGTACCACTGGCATGTTTGAGGTCAGTCATTGAATCAAATGGGGTGTCTGCTCCAAGCATGAGTAAGTTTCCCTTAGGGGAATGGGGGGAGGGGAACAGATTTGTCCCAATAGCCGTGAAGATGGCTGAAGAGGATGCTGTTGTGGGGTGCTTAGAGCTTGGTCAGACATAGAAGACACCAAAGTCTCCCGCTGCATCCCATGCCATCTCTTGTGTCTTGAGCACTGGACTTTGATGGGTCTGGAAGAGAGTGAGGCTGATGACTCTGTGCAAGTCTGCCTCACTTAAATTCAATTCACTTACAACTCAAGACATCATCCATGATGCCATTGGTCCTCTTCAAAAAGAAGGATGAAAAACAAACTATGTACCTATGTGCTAAGTTCTAAGGATATAAAGAAGCAAAGGCAAGACCTCTGCTCTCAAGAAGTTTACATTCTAATACAGAAATAACTAGGTGCATACAAGTTAGAGTGGGAGAAGCTAGGGGGCTTAGGGGATAGAGTACCAGACCTGGAGTCAGAAGGACCTGGATTCAAATCTGATCTCTGACATTTTCTAGCTGTGTGATCCCAGGCAAGTCACTTAGCCCCAATTGCCAAGCCTTCTGCCTTGGAACTGATACTTACTGTTGATTCTAAGACAGTAAGAAAGGTTTGGGTTTTTTTTTAAGTTACATATAGAGTAGGTGAAAGTTAATCTCAGGGGACAAGACCAGCAGGAAAGGGGGAGGAGGGAGACTGAGAAATATCTTCTTCCTAATGTGCTATTTATGCTGTCCCAAAGGAATTCAGAGAAACCCAGAGGCAGAGATGAGGGAGTAGAGAATTCTAGGTATAGAAAACAGCCATTGAAAATGTGCAGAGTCAGGAAATGGAGGGTCCTTTGTGTGCGGAATAGCGATTAGTCCAATGGAGTTGGACCATAAAATATATGGAGGATAGTCAAGTGTGAGAAGAAATGAAAGCTAGGAAGGAGTCATATTATAAAGGGCTTTAAATGCCTTTACTTTTAAAATTTATTTATGTCTGTTTGTTACATTAAACTCACCAGCTACATCCCTCCCTTTCTTTTTCCCCCTCTCTGCTCTAGAGAAAGCATCATTTAACAAAAAGATTTATGTACATATAAAACTATGTCTCACTTGTTTCTATTTATCGGTTCTTTCTCTGGAGGTAGACATACATAAGTCATTATTCAAACAATATTTCTGTTACCATATATAATGTTCTTTTGGTTCTGCTTGTTTTGCTCTTTATAATTTCATGTATGTCTTTCCATTTTTTCTAATTAACCTTACAGCGCAGAAGTATTCTATCAAAATTATATGCCATAACTTGTTTAGCCATTCCCCAATTGATGAAAATCTCCTCAATTTCTAATTTTTGCCTCTACAAAGAAAGTTGCTATAAATATTTTAGAACACCTTTAAATGAAAGAGTTTTTCTTTGATTCTGGAACTATTAAGGAATCAAGTTTATTGAGGTAAAGCGAGGTGGGGCACAGATAGACTAGTGCTCTGAGGTAGAAGGAAAATTTTCTAGATATTAAAGTGATTGGGACCTTAAAAGTCCTCAAGTCCAACTCTCTAATTTTATATATATATACATACATATATATATATATAT
>NC_058131.1:387652534-387663629 GCF_016433145.1 Gracilinanus agilis | reverse complement strand
TGGGGATCGAAAGTACCACACCAATGCAACTATCAACAATTTGGAAATAGGTCTTGATTAATGACACATGTTAAAACCAGGGGAAATGCATATCGGCCAGGGGAGGGGGGAGGTCGGGGGGTGAAGGGGAAAGTAAGAAAATAAATCATGTAACCATGTTAACTTTTCTAAAATATAAATATTAATAAATGTTTAAAATTTTTTTAAAAAGAGCCAGATATGGCTCGAGAGCCATACGTTGCCGACTCCTGCACTATAGAGTATAGAATTAAAGATTTATCTCAGTTGGAGAAAGAATAAGACATAAAGAGTCTATTTGAGAGTTATTTATGGGAAGAAACAGGAAACTTGAAATCTATATAATGAAGATCATCCCTCTAGGCTCTGTAACAAAGCTTATGTTCACATGATTAGAGATGCAACATGATGGCAGATATGGAAGAGATCTCAGAGATTATTCAGTTGTTCTTTAGAAGCTTTAGTAATGTCTGACTCTTCATGACTCCATATGGAGTTTGTTTGGGTTTTGTTTTGTTTCTGGCAAAGATACCAAAGCAATTTGTCAGCTCATTTTACAGATAAGAAAACTAAGGCAAATGGGGTCTAGCAACTTGCCCAGGAACACACAGTTAGTACGTGTCCAAAGTCATATTTGAACTCGGATCTTCCTGACTTGAGACCTAGTGCTTCATTCACTGTGCCCCCTAGCTAGCTACCCCAGAGATTATCTCTAACCATCTCTTTATTTTTACTGATTGGACCTGGGAAGTGACTTGCCCAAAGTCACCCACTTTAAGTCAGTGGACAGAGCTAGAACTCAGACTCAATACTTCTGATTCCTAGGCCAAAGGCTCTTTCTATTACACCATGCTGCTTCAACCACAATGTAATGATTATAGGAATATGGAGAGAGTCCCTTATGAGTAAGTCCCATAATAAGGCCTTTGAGACTACACTAATGACTTAATATGAGGTTAGCAGCCGGTTGCCCATTAAGGTACTAGAGGAATGATTCAACAAATCACTATTTATTAAATGCCTATTATATACTAGTCACTGGGCTATGTTCTTGGGATACAAATACAAAAGTGAGATAATCCCTGCCCTCAAGGGACATACATTCTACTAGAGAGATGAAATAAATATTTGGGTGATGGACAGGGAAGGGAACTTGAGCCTATATGGTCTCTAGGAGTATGAGTAGAATGATAGGGCATTAGACCACCATAAATAAATGAACAAATAAAGGAAGAAAGGAAAAAGAATATATTAAGCATTGCTATCAGCTCAGCACTGAACTGGGGATAAAAATACAAAGCAAGAACTTATACACTGATAGAGAGATGATACATATAAAGGAGTGGTCACCAGAGAAATGTGGAAAAGAATTTTGGTCTGAGAAATGCCTGGGAGAGTAAGCAGAACCAGTTGGTACACCCTTTCCAGAAGCAATGGTAATATTGATTTGGTTCAAGTTCCCAGAACAAGAAATAGAAGGGAGAGGAGAAAGTAGTAAGTAGCAAGGCAAGTGTCAAAAAGATAGTTGGGAAGGGTGGTGGGATGGGATGTGAAATATGATCTGGTATTATGGTAACATTGATTTGATTATTGTTTCCTAAGTGAAAACAGCAGAGAATATGTTGATAAAGAATTGTTCATCCTTTGTTTCAGAGGACCGGTGACATTATAGTGATGTTGACTCATGAGTGAATTGGGTTTAAGTGAGACAGAGTTTCACCAAGTTGTCAGCTCACTCTCTCTTACTGAGGCATCAGTGTCCAGTGACAAGATAAAAGTCAGGATGACTAGCAATGGCCAGCCATGCAGAGGATGACCTTGGCATCGCTGATGTCTGAAGGAGCTCTAATTGCTCCATAGCACCTATTTCAGCTGCCTTCGTGGCCTTTGGAACAAATTGTTCTCATCAGTTCATTCCACCAGTGCAAGTCTTCACATGCTTGGGATAGACATCCCCCCAACTCATCAACAGGTTTGAAGTCTGTCTGTTACCCTCAACCTGGCTTAGTCTGCCTGCCAAGGCAGTTTTACCCAGGTGTGGCTGTTGTATGTGCTATGGCTTCTTGGAGCCACAGATGAGAGCTGAGTGAAAGGTAGACACCAAAAGTGGATGAGTAGCCCTGAAAAGGGCTTGGCAATCTCACACACCAGAGGTTTAGTCATCTCCAAATATCACTTCATATATAGTATGGCTAAAGTTTTTCTGAGGGCTGATTTACAGTATAGGGAGCTTAGGAAGATAAGGTCCAGCAGGCATGCCAGTGCGCAATAAGGAAGCAGAACAAAGTCCCTTTAGGGCAAGATATCTCATATGGGAGATAGGGCAAGAATCACATTTGAGCACAGAAAGAGAGTACTAGATAAATTCTAGCTCAGAAAGCCGAGGCCCTGCCATTACATATGAGGAAGAGACTGGAGTAAACCTTGATCTGGGGTGCCTAGGTCCCCAGAATAGCATATTTTGGAATCTCACAGTGACCATCATAATGAAGACCCAGAACCATGCCTTTACAAAGGGAAGGCATCTGAATGAGTCACAGGCTTCTAGAACTTTGGGGCTGAATAAGACCTTGGATACCACGGGTTCTAACTTCTTCACTTTACAGATGAGACAAAGAGAGAGAGAAAGACAGTGATTTGGCCAATATCACAAAGCTAGTTAGTAGCAGAAATAGAACTAGAAATCAGGTATCTGGATTCTTAAGTTCCATTTTCCACACCACATTGCCTCTATGAAACCTAATGAAAACAGGAAGGTAGACATGATAGAAATGTTCAAAATAATGAATGCAATAGTCATTTGGATGGGGAACACATTTATTGAGTAACTATTTCATCTCCATCCTCTAATTTGTGACTTTTGTGTTTCCTCCATGAGAGTCAACCAAATCCTTCAGGGCTAATTGTGGCTCTTCTTTTTCTTCATAATTGCCCCCTGACTCTGTATGATCTGAAAAATAAGAGTATGAACTTATGAGGGAGTAATGGGCATGACAGGATCTAGGAAAGAATAGTTAAAAATCAAGACTCTTGAGAAGATTCATCTTTGTATTTTGTCCAATAGTAGGCACTTAATAAAAGGTTGTTTATTGGATGGGTAGATGGATAGATGGTTGGGATGGATGGATGGAATAAATGAATGGAAAAGTACAGAACCTTTTACTCCAAAGGATCTAGTGCCCAGTCTCCCCAAACTCTCAAGAAAATTGGTCCTATAAAAAAGATTAGGCATTTTTGTTTTCCAAGGCCATTCAATAAGGAAAAATTTGGAGTTTTGCCCATGTTCTTCCTTGGGAATGCCATTCTCTATCCCCTTCCACTTAGTCAAATCCAACATTTAGGACCCAGTTTAAATCCCATTTCCTCCAGGAAACACTCCTACTCTAATTTACCTCCAGTAATCTCCCTTCTCAGAAGTCTTATATCATAGAATGACCCACGCAAGCTAACATTTGATGTTATACAGATCTATCTTGCTCTCTGATTCAGGTAAGTGGGTCTTGTCTGTTCAATGAAACCTTGCAAGGTCAAAGGAACTGCTTTCTCTATTTCTGCATTGGTGAACATTTTCAAGATTGCATGCCCAAAGTGCAATTTCAAGCTACCTATGAGCTCCCTGCATTACTCCAGAAAGAGGAGAAAGTGCTTGCATTGGACAGCTGGACAAAGGAGCAGGGCATGCAAAAATGTCCTTAGGCACTGTGGAGAGGGGGAACAGAGCAGCCCTCTCTGTACCCCCCTGGCACTTCACCAACACAGCTTTCGTCACCCATAGTATCTAGCACAAATGTGGGCATACATATGAGTTTAGCCACTGCTTGTTTGACCTGATCTGAATTCACAAAGAGGATGGCACTGTGATATGCTGAGAAATCCCTGAACCAGGAGACGAGAGGTTGAGGTCCCAGTATCAATTCTGCTACTAACTAGCTCTATGATTCTGAGCAAATCAGTTGCCCTCTCTGAATCTCAATTTCTTCATCTGTATAATGATCCAATTAAATAGATAATTTTAAGATCCCTTTAAGCTCTAAAATCCTAGCTTCTAAAATCCTGTTCATAAAGTTCCTTACCTGCTCAGTCTCCCCATTGCTGTTGCTGCTACAGCTGCTGCTACTGTCACTCTCACTACCAGCATCTTCCTGTAATGGAGAAGAAGCTGCTGAAATTGTTCAGGACAAACTAGAGTCCCTTGTTACCCATCCTGAGTCTTTCCTCTTTCCCACCTTAGCAGTGTCTCCCTTCCCCACCATATCATAGAAGAATGCAAGAAAAGAAGTCTGTTGTGGTGAATATTATTGAATTTGAGGTCAGGAAACCCAGATTTAAATTCCCATCTCTGACACTAGCTGGGAGACCATAGTCAGGTCATTTAACTGCTCTGAGACTCAGTTTACTTCTCTATAAAAAGGGGATAGTATTATCTGCTGTGTTCATAGGTTGTAAAGCACTATGAAAATAAAAGCTTTTATTTTAAAAGAACTAGATTCTACTCTTCACTCTATCACCAACTCACTGTATGATCCTTGGTCACTTCACCCTTTGAGTCTCAGTTTCCTCTGAAAAATAAGAGGTTTGAAACAAATAATCTACAAAATCCCTTCCAGCTCTGACACTGTTTCAATTTCTAAAGTCCTACCCAGATATGAAATTCTGTCTCGTGATCCTTTGTGACCCTACTTAAAGATTTCTAAGAGCTTATTGAAGGTACCTGAATGTCAGTGGTCTGTACTCCTACCTTGGTTAGGTACCACAGTGACCATTTTCCCATTTATAGGAGAAACAGGGATCCCAAAACTTTAACAACCTGTTGAATGGTTTAAAGGAGAAGGGAAGGACCTCTCATTGCCAGCCTGGGTGGGGAAGGCAGAGAAAGACCTTAGATCCATGCAGGATGGGAAGTCCACATTCAGTTAAAGATTAGTCCGGCTAAATGATCAGGTCCAGGAACCCAATAGCATGGACAGCTTCCTGGGTACAGTGTAGACCATGGTCTTTCTTTCCTATGCAGTGAAGTCACCTCAGAAGGAGGGTTTTCCCACCAAATGAGGGCAGTACAGTCTCAACGAGTGAGAGCAATAAGATAAGCCATTGGGGACAACCCTGGCCTTCGCTTTCCCCATGCTGATCATCTGCACTCACTCACCCTTAGTTTCAGTTTCTGCAGCTGCGGCAGCTGCTACTGTTGCTGCTGTATATCATCTTTCTTACTTTTTACCTTCATCTTTTCTTTCTCCTGCTCTTTTTCCTTGTGTCTGTCATCATCTTTGCCAAACCTACAGGTGGAGGCAGGGATAGTGGAGGGAGAGCAGAGAGAAAACCGTAGTGCAAAAAGAGCTAGATCTAAATCTAAATCTAAATGAGAGGACTTGGGTTTAAATCCAGGCTTTGTTTCTTATTGCCTCTGTGACCTTAGACAAGTCAACAAACATCTCTGGACTTCATTTTCTTCAACCACAAAATAAAGGGGTCTGACTAGATGACCTTAAAGTTTTCTTCCAGCTCTGAATCTGTGCTTCTATGCTAGAAATCAGGACAGTCTGCTTGCCCCATATGCAAAAAAGATTGTAATTCTACTTCAGCTCATAGGATTTAAGAACTATGGGGATCATAAATAGGATTTGGTGGTCCAACTCACCCATATTACAGATGAGAAAAACTGAGAAGGAAGTGGCTTGTCCAGGATCAAACAGATGGTCAGTACCCAGGTTCTCTGACTCCATATTCTGTGTTCTCTCCACTACATTCATGTTACTTACATCTAGCCCTTCTCCTGAATTAAAAGCTGTCTTGGCATAATAGAAAAAACATTAGATCCAAATTCAGGAGACCTGAGTTCAACATGGACAAGGTAGGTAAATCACCTCCTTTTCCTGGCTTGGATGCTATAATCTAGAAGTAGAAAATGTGAAGCCCTGAAAGGGCAGGCCAGTTTCATTTCTATCTTGGGATCCCAGTGTCTAGCACAGTACCTTACTCATAGTAAGAGCTTAATAAATATTTCTCAAAGTGAATTAGGCCCCAATCAGTACTAAAAAATTTTTTATGATCCTTCAAAATCTTAACCCTTCAAGAATGTCCTAGATTGTGACATAACTTCCTGCTGACCTTCACCTCCCTACCTCAAGAAAATAGATCTAAGACTATCTTGAGGAAAGTTGTAAAAATGTGCTTTAAGAATCCCACAAAAACAAGTGCCCTCAAAACTCACATTTCAAAACAGATGCCATCTTGCTTGAAATTCCAGTTGTCTACTGTCAGAGACCTGCATAAAGGAAAGCCCAGTATAGGGTGTTAGAAACAAGAACTTTTGGAGAACTGCTTAGGTTTCTGGTTTTAGTGTTCAAAACTAGGTAAGTCATTAGCCTTGGGGAACTAAGGATGGAAATGAGGCCAGAAGGGCTTCTTCCAGGGGAGAGAACTTTACAGAAAGATTGGTTCAGGTCACAAGACATACACCATTGTGGCACCAGCTCCTCAGATTCTATGGAATATAGATCATCCCTCTGTGAATCCACTTAAAACTAGATTCCTACATCAGTTGGTATGAGCCAATACAGTGGTTCTCCAGCAGTTTTCTCCCCTCATTCAATCCTCCCATGGCATTCAAGACTCTCCAAGCAGATGAATGGCTCTGAAGCTGAGAGAAAGAGCCAGAAAAGCAGATCTAAAATTAGAAAGCTTCCTTCTGGGTTAAGATGGCTGCAAAGTAGAAGCAGGGGGCTTTACTCTTCTAACCAACCCATACAGCATACCTCCAAAGGGCCAAAAAACCAAATCCAGATGAAAGGGACCCCACAATAGGGCACAGTATTGAAGGTACCTAGGATTTGAGCATTTCCACGCTATAAGGGGGGAAATAGTTCCCTTCAAAACGGGAACTGATCAACTCTTCCTCCACCCCACCCACAGTACCAGAGTCAGAGGCTGCGCTCCAGAGTTAGAGAGAGCAGGGGTACAAAATCTAGCTTCTTGGCACTTGACTGGGATCACCAGGAGCTTGCCCCTGAGAGAAGCAAGACTTGAGACTCCAGGAGGCTACAGAGAGCAGACCTTGGACACGGGAGTGGGGCTGAGAAAGGCATCGGACAGTGGAAGCAGCTCAGCGCGCTGAGACTCAGGGGAGAACCTCAGGTGGAGGAGCAAACGTGAACCAATTTCCAGGCTCTGGGCAGCTGACCAGGACCACCAGGGCCTTGACCCTGAGAACAGCTAGACTAGAGACCCCAGGAGGCTGGGGAGCGCAGACCTTGGGTGCAGGAGTGAAGCTGAGAGGGGCCTCGGACAGCAGAGGCCCAGCAGACAGTGGAAGCCAGGAGACTCACAAAGTAGCGTCAGGCAAAAACTGCTCCTTAGCTCTATACACAGAGAGTCTGTCTGCCTCACTCAGACTTCTGGCTGAGAAAGAAAATCCAGCATAATGATGACAAGCAAGGCCCAAGAAATAACCACCAAAAAGACCAAGAAAAAAAACTCTAACATTTGATAACTTTTGCACAGAAAAAACCCAGAAAGTAGAGGAGGACAAGCAATTAAAGACATCTAAACCTTCCCAAAGAAATGAAAATGGGTAACAAGCTCTTGAAGAGTTCAAATCTGAGATCATGAGAAAGAGGGAAGAGATCTGGCAAGAAAAGTGGGAAATCATTTTTAAAAAACTTCAAAAATAGATTAAAAGGCAGAATTTCGCAACTGGAAATTGAAGTTCAGAAATCAAATGAAATGATAAAATTAGAAAGCTTCAAAATGAATAAAATAAAGCTGAAGTTTGAGAAGAAAGGCATTGTGATATTCTCCAAACAGTCTTCTTAGAATAGGGGAATCAGTCTTCATGACCTCTTTATAATGTCCTCTATGTCCTTGGGAAAATCATTTGCCCAATCTGAGTCTATTTTCCCAACAATAATATAGGTGAAAGGTTTGGCTAAATGTTTCTAAAGTACCTTCCAAATCTAATGTACAATGTTCTAAGGTGTCTTCTAGCTCTGGAAAGTTATTGATTTGCATAATTCTAGTAAGGCAAAATGCAGATTAAAGAATCTGTTTAATGGACATTGGTGAATCTTAATTGCCTCTTGGTTGGTAGAGAAGGTTGGAAGGGATGGGACAGGAGTAGAGCAATAATGAAAATGGGACACCATTCTCCTTGCAGTCTTTTGGGAAGAAGTACTCTATCCACCGGAGTAATGGGAAATGTTCCCACTCCATCAAAAAGAGAAAGTCATTGACAATTCCCTTCCTCAGAGGGAAAGAAGGACTTTGATCACTGTCTGAAGCAAAAGAAGTGATGAGATCCTGGAAACAGGTAGGAACAACAATTTCCTGGGTATCAAAGTAACAGAAGTGAATGAAATTTTTCTCCAAATTCTGCTCTGAGATAGTGTGAGGAAGAGGATGAATTTTTGCAAGGGACCAATTTAAAACCCATCTTTTAGAACTTCCTTACATTCTGACTGGATTCTTAAGGTGGAATTCCCAGTCCATTTATATGCCACTTTTTTTTTTAAGTGGCAAGACCTTCTTTTGGGTCTTGGTCATTGGGAACCTACCCTTTCCTCCTCCACTTTTATTTTCATGCCTACTTCTACCTAAAATCAAGTGCTTCCAGCCTAGTGACAGCAAAAGCCAAGAGAAAAGAAGAAACATCCACTTACCTTACTGAGAAGTAGAGAAATGAGTTGCTCTCTCCACAGCCAGTTGTCAGATGTTTCCTCAATGCTGATTTTGTCCTTTTATAGTGTCTTCTTCAATCTCTTCCTTCAAAAGTGGAAAAGCTGGTTATCTCCACATTCTAAGGAATCTTAGTCAGATGGGGATGGATATTCCTATGAAAGCCTTGGGTGTAATCCCCCCCCCTTCAACCCCTTCCTGCCCTCAGACCACCAATTATGTTCCAGCTATGACACATCTTGAAATGAACTGGTTAAGAAATTCTAGCCAAAAGCAGCTAAGGGACTAGCTGCCTATCCCACACTGAGTGTCTCATTCACACATTTCAGTTAGTGACAGAATTTATTAGAGTGAACTCTCTCACTCAATCTCTTTGCTGGGACAAGTACACAGTGGGAAACAGTCAATTAAAGCACATAAAACAGCTGTAGCAATTATAACAGTACCAAGACAATGGCAGCTGGGATGTAATAGAAAGAGCTATGAATGTAGAATTGGAAGAACTGAGTTCTAATCCTATTTTAGGCACTTCCAAGATATGTGACTTTAGACAAGTCATTTCCCCTCATTGAGCCTCAGTTTCCCCACATGTAAAGTGGTAATAATAATCACTATTAAACTGCTAACCTCACAGGGTTGATGGGGGAAAGGTCACTTCATGAGCTGCAAAGTGTCAATAGAAATGTCAGCTACAGTTTTTATTTTCTTTAAAGATCACCAACAGCAGAATAGAAGCTTCTTGAAGGAAAGCACTACCACATTACTATCTTTGTTCCTAGCACATTGCCTGGCACACAGTTATTATTGTTGTTCAGTCATTTCATTGTGTCTGATTCTTTGAGACCTCATTTGGGCTTTTCTTGGCAAAGATACTGGAGTGATTTGCCATTTGCTTCTCCAGTTCATTTTACAGATGAGGAAACTGAGGCAAAAAGGGCTAAGGGATTTGGTCATATAGCTAATAAGTGTCCGAAGCTGGATTTGAACTCAGGAAGATGAGTCTTCTTGACTCCAAGCCTGAAACTCTATCCACTGTGCCACCTAGCTGCCCCACCTAGCACAGTGTATTATTTAACAAATGCTTGATGAGCTGAAATGACTTGAAATAGTTTTTTTAAGCTTTAGTACATCTCAGAGGCCCATTCCTGGCTACTCACTCAATAAAAGCCTAGTTAGGAAGGAAAGATGACTGTAGCCCTGGCTTTCTCTGCAGACACACTGATAGGCAGTTTTATTCTTAAACAGGAAGGCTAATGGTAGAAAGCACACCAGTGCCTTATCTTTCTTTCCTTCTTTCTCCCAAGAAATTGAGGGAGAAACTGACTGGTCATGGCTCCCTCTCCCATTCATCCCTTAACCAACAAAGAGAAAGTACATTCAAAAACACAATAAGTAAAAAAGAAGAATTAAAGAGGAGAAATCATAGGGTGCACTTGAGCCAGCTTCAGTCAGCTCATGTGAGCTGATTTTAAAATTTTCAGTGTGAACAATTATATCTCAGAAATCAGCAAATGCTACAAATCAGAGCTTAATTTATTATGATTATCTAGATTTAAAGTAATGGATAAAGTATTAATGATGCAAGTTAAACGAAAAGTGTCATGCATATACATATATGTACATAAGCTTATATATATATTTTATATATTATTTATATTATATATATATATACTTATATATAAGCATTTGCCAACACACTCCTGATAAGATCAGTTATAAGTTATATCAAAAGGGGATGTGGAGCTTTACATGGAAGATATCTGAGCTTTATATTCTCTTTTATGTTTAGTTTTTACCTATCAAAATATAAACTTGAGATAAGGGACCATCTTGTTTTCTTGATTTTGTATACCCAGTACTTAGCCCAGGACCTGGTACACAGTAAACATTTCATAAATACTCTATTTTATAAGTTCCACCTTGACTTCCAGTATCTGACACAGCACCTAGAATAATGCTGAATATAGCATAAAATCTAAGATGTAGGAACTAGGAGAACACTTAGAAATGCTCTAATCAAGGGGCAGCTAGTAACACAATGGATTGAGCACCAGGCTTGGTGTCAGGAGGACCTGGGTTTAAATCTGGCAGCAGAAACTTCCTAGCAGTGTGACCCTGGGCAAGTCAGTTAACCTCAATTGTGAGAAAGGAAAGAAACAAACAAAAAGAAGGCAGGAGGGAGGGAAGAGAAAAAAGAAGGAAAGAAGGAAGGAAGGAAGAGGGAGGGAGGGAGAAGGGAGGGAGAAAAAGGAAAGAGGGAAAGGGAGGGAGGAAGGGAAAGGGAAGGAGGAAGGGAAAGAGAGGGAGGGAGAGGGAAGGAGAGGGGAAGAGAGAGGGAGAGGGGGAGAGAGAGAAAGAGGGAAGGGGGAGAGAGAGAGAGAGAGAGAGAGAGAGAGAGAGAGAGAGA
>NC_058131.1:387551892-387652218 GCF_016433145.1 Gracilinanus agilis | reverse complement strand
GAGAGAGAGAGAGAGAGAGAGAGAGAGAGAGAGAGAGAGAGAGAGAGAGAGAGAGAGAGAGAGAGAGAGAGAGAGCCTAGTCTAGTCCACACATATGAAGCAACTGAAGTCTCAGAAAGGAAAATAATTTGCCCCAAGATAACACCATGGTTAGTGGATTAGTGATAGAGCACACAGAAGGTGCTCAATAAATAATTGTAGATAGATTGTAAATTGTCTCCTACTATAGACTGGGGCATCAGACAGGATTCCCGATGCTGTTTAAGATAGGAATATAGGATAGTAACAGAAAGAATCTACATTTACCCTCACCATTGAGGACTAAAATGGAAGTTTAGGTATTTTAATTCTGTTATTATATAATTTAAGTTGGATCTGAAGGTGGACTTAAAAAACACTAAACATTCTTGAATTCCTCACTCTGTGAAAAATGTTCCCTTTATACAATGGAAGAGCTGCAAAATAAAGGCTTTGAGATCACAGAATAACCACAGAATGAAGTGAGTTGTCTCTGAAAGTAAAGTTCTCCCTTACTCTAAGTCTTCAAGCAAAAGTGGTATAACCCTATTTTAAAAGAGATTCTTGGACAGGTATAGTTGGACATAGGTGGTCTCAAAAGTTCCTTCAAATTCTGAAATTCAGTGCTTCTATGAAGTACTTGGCACCAGAGGATAGAAATGATATCTTTTAGATAGAAAGTGGACATTTTTCTAGAAAACAATCAATTCCATTTAAATTCCAAAGCCTTTTTTCCCCTCAGCCTTAGAACATTTCTTGCCATCTTCCAAAGGAAGATTTCTCCTCCTCAAAAACATGTCAGTCAGGATATGATGGGGGAAAATGAAGTCCAACAAGACGCTTTGACTCAAGTGACCAAGGGACTAAGACGAAGCAGGTCCAATGAGGTCAGAATAGCCAAAGGGAGAATTCATCATGGTTTAGTGGCCCTTCTGCAATCGACTAATCCTCTTCCCTCTCACAACAAATAAGAAATTTAGGATTCCTGAAACCTGGGGGACATGCCCAGGATGGTAAGTATAAATCCCTATCCTCTGATATCTTTTGCCCTCAGAAGTAAAGAGTCTAAAACAAGTTGTAGTAGCTTCCAAGGTGGGCATGCCATCACTCCACTCTCATCGAGTTTCAGCCACCTGGCTACCCCTGGTTCTTTGTCAAACTGTAGCATGGACTGGCATGTCCATTTGTTATGAACCACAGGATAGAGAAAGGCAAGTCCTGCCTATACTTGTTATGAGAAGGTAATAGAATTTCATAGTTGGATGGAATCCTAGGGACCATCTAGTCTAATCCTTATCTAAGGCAGCAATTCCTTCTAAAACTCCCCCAATAAGCTGTCATCTAGCCACAACTTGAACACCTAAAGTGGCAGGAAAGTCTCTACCTAACAAGGAAGTAAATTGGGTTATTAGACAGCTCCAAGTGTTAGAAAGTCCTTCCTTGTTAAGCAAAAATCTTCCTTCTTTTAATTTCCACCCAGTGTTCTTAGTTCTGACCTCTGGGGTCAAACAAAAAAAATGTTTTTTCTCTCATCTATGTGATAGCTTTTCAAATATTCAAAGACTACCCCAAGTCTTCTTTCCATTAAACTAAATATTCCCAGTTCTTTCAACTAGTCATCAGATGACATGATTTTGAGTTGTTTGAATGCAATTTGGCTTCTCAATGTCCTTCTGAAATTGTGGTACTCAGAACTGCTCATAATACTTCAGATGAGATATGACAGAACAGAGAACAATTGGGAACTTTTCCTTGTTTTTGATACTAGATCACTATTAATGAAACCTAATAAGCTATTAATGCATTTTGCTTTAAAGTGGGCATGAGGAAGAGCTTTGTAATACCATTGTGACAGCTATCATCTCTTCTTCAATACTTCAAAGACCTGTAATTTCATCAATGTGGCTACTCCCTCAGCTGATGCAGGTAACGACCTCCAGTAGTGGACTTGAGAGTTATTGTGGTTTAAAAATGTATTCTCCTTTTGGTGGTGAGCCTCTTCTCTTTTAACTAGTTAAATCCTTGAAAAACAGTAAAAGAAATTCATTGCTGAGGCCATATTTAGGATCATGGGATAAATTACAAATGATAAACTATGAAACAACAGAAATAATGGAAAACTGGAGGTTACGTAGACTAACCTCCTCTTCTTTACAGATGAGGACACTAAGGCCAAGAGAAAATAAGTGACTTGCTCTAGAACACACAACAAATGGTTGATGCAGGATTCAAATTCAGTTCCCATCACTCCAAGTTCAGCATTTTTTCTTTTGTATCATAAAAAATGCCAAGTGCTTGTGGTCCCCTTTCCTGGCATTCATGAAAGTAGGGTCTTTGCCACCCACAAGAAGGCATCAAAGTAAGACTTTCATTTTTCCAAATAAAATAGGAATAATAATCCCCCATGAAAGCCCCAGCTAGGAGGTACAGTGGATAGAGTACCAGGTTCAGAATCAAGAAAACTCATCTGGCCTCAGACAATTACTGGCTGTATGGCCCTGAGCAAGTCACTTAACGCTGTTTGCCTCAGTTTCGTCATCTATAAGATGAGCTGGAGAAGAAAATAGCAAGCCATGCCAGTATCTTTGCCAAGAATACCACAAATGGGGTCATGAAAATTCAGACACAACTAAAATGATTGAACAACAACAATTTTCCAAATAAGGAAATGGGTTCAAAGACAGTAAATGATTTGTCTGGGGTCATATGACCCTGGAAATGGGAATGGAACCTAGCTAGGTCTTCGAGTTCCAAAGCTGTCAAACTGGAGATGTGGACAAGGCAGAAATGAGCTGTAACTTCCCAAAAGAGCTCTTTCTTACATCCTGAGAAATGATTTTTAGATGAGCAGAGTTCAGACTCCTTACTCCTCCTGTCTGCTTCTCCCCTGCAATCCCATTATCACCACAGTTGTCTTAAAAAGCACACTTCTAGGCTTTGGCCTTCTTACATTTTTAGTAGCCCCAATTGACTCCTTTAAAGATAATAATATTGTGCAGTAAAGTTTAACTAAAATAGGAAAGGGAGCCACTAAACCATATGTGTATTACATATTGACTTATTATTGAAATGTAATACCCATGTTTATTGGTTTTTAATTTGTTATTTTTAATTTTAACATTTTAATCTGGTTTGAGCAATACTCAAGAATGTTACAGGTCTAATGCAAGCTGGGTGTTTGACATCTCCGATGGAGTGGAAAGACACTGGCTTTAGAAGCAGAAGATGTTTTCATGTTCCATTTTAAACTCTTGTTAGTTCTATTAATTTAATTAAGTTGTGGCCTCATCTTTTCAACTGCTTCATTTGAAAAACAGGACTATAACCCTGCCATATCTCATTGAGAAGAGATGTGAGGAAAGTAGTTTGTAAATGTACTGCTTCACTCTATATTTGTAGTTGTCAAACTTTTTGGTCTTGGGACCCCTTAACACTCTTACAAATTGTTGATCCCCCAAAGAGTTCTTGTTTATCTATCTATTAATATTTACCATATTCAAGATTAAAATTTCTTAGTAACATTATGAAAATACTTTTGACCTCACAGACTCCCTGAAAGGGTTTTGAGGACTACCCAGAATCCTTAGGCCACATTTTGAAAAATATTCCTCTCTTCCACATTCGGATGTTTTTTAGAGAGAAATTTCAAGATGGCAGGGGACCTCTCTCTTTATCATGACTGTCAGGGAATTTATCTCCTGTTTGGGTGGAATACTCTATGTTTTCCTCTATCTTAGTATTCATATTTTAAGTGATTGTACACTAATGGTTAGTATAGTAATGTGAAAGGTCATAACCCACGTTTGCTGTAGTATATGTGAATGAGCAGGTTTCTCATAGGTCCAGAAGCCTGGGAACATTCTGAGCATGGATACACCAAGATGGGCAAAAGCCAGGATGAATTTGGGTAATCAGGGCCTAAAGTCAATGGAGGTTCAGTAGAGGGACAGTAGAGAAATAATCAATTCCCATAAGTCACTGCTCAGGGAGACTGTGATATATATTTCAGAACATTTAAAGCCATAGCAGGAGACAAGACCACTTCAATCACACAGCACATGTGCCAAGGTGCTTTGCAAGAGGCCTGAGATCACTGTGATCTTTAATATCCACCTGGGCCTGTCAGGGCCACAACAGGAAACAAAATCAGTTCTCAATGGAGACCATAGTACAAGGCTAAGGAGATAGAAAAGGGAAAAGGTCAACATCTATATTTAGCTACCAGGAAAAGAAACTGAAACCAGGGATTATAACAGGGATTGTTCTACACCCATCCAGAACTACAATATTAGCAACATTCAAATTACAGAAGAGAAAGGATAAATAAAGGCCACTCTATTTAAGACAGAAGACAGATAAAAGCAGAACCTGGTTCTATCATAAAGTCCCAACCTAGAAATTAAGCCTGGACATGTAAGGAAACAAAAGAAAATAACAAGTACAGTGAAGAAATATGGGTTAGGAGAATCACAAGAGCTGAACTCAGGAGAAAGTAATTCCCCCAACAAGTACTTGGTCTCAATGACCAAGAGTGGCTAGAAGAAATGAAACAAGAGATAAAAAATGAAATTTGAACTTTTGAAGGTAAATATTGGAAAAAGAATAGATATTTTAGATCAGAAGGTAGTAAACCTCATCATATAGTAGATTCCCATATAAAAAAGAATGGAACAAATACAACTCAATTATTCCATAAAACAACAAGAAATATTAGAACAAAGTCAAAGAGGGAATAGTGTGGGTAGTGATACTGATGCCACAAATAAAAGAGGAGGGTAAAAGGAGATAATTAGACACTTTAAAAAATACACAGAAGAGAATAGAAAGAATTTGAGAAGAGGATATGGAAAACCCAGACAAATAATACAGGGTTGGTACTACCAGGTTAAATTCAGAATATGCTTTTTAAAAATAAGCTTTATGTAATTCATGTTTCACGTACAATTCTCTTTCTGTTCTTTTCCTATGAAAATGATCATGTTTGCTATTTGTCAAATTCATAATTTAAAAAGAAAAATGTAATTTCATTTCCTAATTAAATCTCTAATAATACCAAAAAATGCCTGCAGTACCTAGACCAATTATGGAGAAGCTGATGTAAGATGGGCACACTCATACACTGATGGTGGAGCTATGAATTAGCACAGCCATTCTGGAAAGCAATTTGAAATTATGCAAAAAAGTGGCTAAAATGTCCATACTCTTTGACTCTGAGATTCCACAGCTAGGAAAATTCCCCAAGGAGGTCACTGACTAAAAGAAGAGTTACATGGATACATCAAAATATTTATAGTAGCATTTTTTTGTAGTAACAAGGAACTGGAAACAAAGTAGAAACAGATCAGCTGGGGAATGGGTAAGCAAATTACAACATATTAATATAATTGAATATAACAGCTTTATAAGAAATGACAAGTATGATGAATACATAGAAGTGTGAAAATACTTATATGAACTGATGTGAAGTGAAATACACAAAGCATAGAAAACAATAAACACAAACAAATACATAAATGGATAGAAGACCAGTAACAAAGCAGTTAAATTAAATGTTGTAAAATGATAAAAGACCAAGCTTGGCTCCCAAAAAGGGCTATGATAAGATGCCTCTCTCCACTTCTTTGCAGAAGTGGGGAGAGGCCACAGGTCTACATAATTGCATATAACATTAAACTTTATTTAATGTGTTGATGGGTTATGTTTCATTTATTTCTCTTCTTCCTGGAGGGAGGGGGGAAAGGAAGAGATATAGGAAAATGTAGGTCATATAAAAACAAGAGAAATATATATATATATATATACATATATATATATCTTAATACTGTGAATAATGCAAATCCAAGAAATTGTAAGAGGGAGATTTTAGGTATTTATAGATATATATTTAAATTGTGGTCGCCAGGAATCAACAATTCAGATTGATTCCATAATTAAAATAGACCCAAGTCAGGATCGGGTTTAAGGTAGTTTATTTACAATTAGGAAGGTAAAAGGTTGGGAAATAGAGAGAGGAAGAGGCCAGTCCAGGCCTGGAGAGGCCTGGATGGAGAGAGAGGGTTAAAAGGCTAATTAAACTAGGCTACAAGCCACAAGACCTTAGAAATCAGAGAGGCTATAAGCCTACTTAAGGCAGAGTTTGGAAGCGCCAAGGTAGGCCAAGGAAGTCAGCCTAACTTACCCACATGACAATTCAGAGTAGAAGCAGTCTGAGGTCTCAGCTGAGCACTTTCAGCAACAAGTCCAAAGCCGGAACTCCTTTCACCAGCTTGTAACCCACATATTTAAAAAGATAGTGTCTCTCGTCATTTCCTGTGGGTCCACCTCTAATTCAAGTGGACAAATGGTAGCCTCTACACTGATTTGGACTGCCCAAAGGGCAGTCCCTTGTTCTTGATTTGATACTTATTGTCACATGTGATTAACTTATCTCCCCTCCCCGCTGAGGGAGGTGGGGATGATATATCTAGATGCCATGGGTAAGTAGAGTTTTGACTATGAATAGGCTAGAGCTAATTCTATTTACACAATATGCAGTATATGTACTATAACATGAACCTCGGTGTACATTATAGCTTTGGATTGAATGTGATGGATTTGGAGGATCTAATAGGACAAAGCATTGAAGTCTAACTTTGGATAACTCATTTCAATATCAAGGGATATTTATTAAGTGCTATGAAGTACTATTTATTATTTCTGAGACATTGTGCTAGAGTATAAAAAGAGAGCTACAACATGATTTTACACAACTTTGCCTCAATTCCAACTGAAGTAGAAGCCAAGACATCACCCTTGTAATATCTTTGGTGTTCTTTGAAAACAAAGGATCAACAACAACAATAATAACACACACATGCATACACTGTTCTCAGGACATTTATAATCTAATAAGAGAATAGACACATACACAAATTATGATGCAATGTAAAAAACAATAAACCAAAGAATAGGCTGTTGAAATTTATTAGAAGTGAAAAAAGGAAGCAATTACTTTCACTTAAGATGGGGAGGATAGGAAAAGTTTGATGAAATAGTTTGAACCTTAATTGAACCTAGAAAGAAAGACCAAGCAAATTTCATTCCTGGAAGTAAACAGAAATAAAAACTTTGGAACAAATGACATGATAGCTGGATGGGTCTTGGTACACAGAATATTAAAGCTGTAAAGGAATTTTTTTAATGAATGGGGAATGGGGGTAGAGTGGAAAGGAAAGAAAATAAATGTTTGTTGGTTGAAAAAAAAATTTTATTTTAAAAATATATCAGATCTAGGAAAGGATTGTAAAACACTGAATATGAGAGTCAGCAAATGCCTTAATAATCATCTAGTCAAAGACTTTCCCCCACCTCTTTTCACAGACAAGAAAACCAAGACCTAGAAAGGTGAAATATCTTGCCTAAGATCAAATAGAGCATGTCAGTTAATGGCACAGCCAAAACTAGAACTCTGATCTTTTTTTGCTCCTACTTCTGTGATCTTTCCACTGCACCTTGGTGATTTTTACAGTAAAATGATGAACAAAGATGATGAGTGCAGTTGGAAAAAGATAAAAAAGGGCTAGGAGGCTGAACCTTAACAGAATAATTTTCAAAGTTCCTATCACTCAAATCTCAAGATGATGTCACTACTCAGATATTTCGAGTTTCATCACTTCTTAGACATAATTTCAAAACCTCTCAGGAAACCAGATAATCTTGACACCACTAACAGCAACAGGGATTTTCTTTACTTTTTTTTAATTTCTTTTTATTTTTTAGAAAAATTTTTTCCATGGTTACGTGATTCATGTTCTTACTCTCCCCCCACCCCATTGCCCCATAACTGATGCGCATTTCTACTGGTTTCTTCATGTGTCATCAATCAAGACCTATTTCTATATTATTGATAGTTGTACTAGGGTGGTCATTTAGAGTTTGCTTCCCAAATCATGTCTGCATCAACCCATGTGTTAAAGCAGCTCTTTTTCTTCTGTGTTTCCACTCCTGTAGTTCTTCCTCTGAATGTGGGTAGCGTTCTTTTCCCTAAATCTCTCAAAGTTGTCCTGGATCCTTGCATTGCTGCTAGTACAGAAGTCCATTATATTCTATTTTACCACAGTGTATCAGTCTCTGTGTACAATGTTCTCCTGGTTCTGCTCCTTTCACTCTGCATCAATTCCTGGAGGTCTTTCCAGTTCACATGTTCCTCCAGTTTATTATTCCTTTGAGCACAATGGTATTCCACCACCAGCTTATACCACAGTTTGTTCAGCCATTCCCCAATTGAAGGGAATACCCTTGTTTTACAGTTTTTTGCTACTACGAAAAGTGCAGCTATAAATATTTTTAAGTACATGTCTTTTTTCCTATGATCTCGTTGGGGTATGGTATGGCTGGATCAAAGGGCAGGCAATCTTTTATAGCCCTTTGAGCATAGTTCCAAATTGCCATCCAGAATGGTTGGATCAGTTCACAATTCCACCAGCAATGCATTAATGTTCCAATTTTGCCACATCCCCTCCAGCATTCATTACTCTCCCCTATTGTCATTTTAGCCAATCTGCTAGGTGTGAGGTGGTACCTCAGAGTTGTTTTGATTTGCATTTCTCTAATTATTAGAGATTTAGAGCACTGTCTTATGTGCTTATTAATAGTTTTGATTTCTTTATCTGAAAATTACCTATTCATGTCCCTTGCCCATTTATTGATTGGAGAATGGCTTGATATTTTTGTATAATTGATTTAGCTCCTTGTACATTTGAGTAATTAGATCTTTGTCAGAGTTTTTTGTTATAAAGATTTTTTTCCAGTTTGTTGTTTCCCTTCTGATTTTGGTTGCATTGTTTTTGTTTGTGTAAAGCCTTTTCAATTTAATGTAATCAAAATTATTTATTTTACATTTTGCAATTTTTTTCTGGTTCTTATTTGGTTTTAAAATCTTTCCTTTCCCAGAGATCTGACAAGTATACTATTCTGTGTTTGCCTAATTTACTTATGGTTTTCCTTCTTTATATTCAAGTCACTAACACATTCTCAATGTAGGGTGTGAGATGTTGATCTAAACCTAATCTCTCCCATATTGTTTTCCAAATTTCCCAGCAGCTTTTCTCAAATAGTGGATTTTTGTCCCAAAAGTTGGGCTCTTTGAGTTTATCATAGACTGTCTTGCTGAGGTCACTTACCCCAAGTCTATTCCACTGATCCTCCCTTCTATCTCTTAGCCAGTACCATATTGTTTTGATGACCACTGCTTTATAGGATAGTTTAATAACTGGTACTGCTAGGCCACCTTCCTTCACGTTTTTTTTTTTCATTATTTCCCTTGATATTCTTGATCTTTTGTTCTTCCAAATGAACTTTGTTATGGTTATTTTTCTAATTCTGTAAAAAAGTTTCTTGGTAGTTTGATATGTATGGCACTAAATAAGCAAATTAATTTGAGTAGAATAGTCATTTACATTATGTTAGTTCATCCTACCATGAGCAAAAAATGTTTTTCCAGTTGTTTAGAACTAGTTCTTAATTGTTTGGAAAGTTTTGTAGTTGTGTTCGTATAATTCCTGCGTTTGTTTTGGTAGATAGATTCCCAAGTATTTTGTATTGTCTAGGGTGATTTTAAATGGTGTTTCTCTTTCTACCTCTTGCTGTTGTGATGTGTTGGAAATGTATAGAAATGCTGATGATTTATGTGCATTTATTTTGTATCCTGCAACTTTGCTAAAGTTGTTATTATTTCTACTAGCTTTTTAGTTGATTCTCTGGGATTTTTTAAGTAGACCATCATATCATTTGCAAAGTGTGTAGCATAGTCTCCTCATTGCCTATTTTAATACCTTCAACTTCATTTTCTTCTCTAATTGCTACTGCTAGTGTTTCTAGTACAATGTTAAATAATAGAGGTGACAATGGGCATCCTTGTTTTACTCCTGATCTTATTGGGAAGGCTTCCAATTTATCCCCATTGTAGGTGATGCTTGTTGATGGTTTTAGATATATACTGTTTATTATTTTTAGGAAAGGTCCTTCTATTCCTATACTTTCTAGTATTTTCAGTAGGTATGAGTGTTGTATTTTGTCAAAGAATTTTTCGGCATCTATTGAGATAATCATGTGATTTTTGTTTGTTAGCTTGCTGAAATGGTCAATTATGTGGATGGTTTTCCTAATGTTGAACCATCCTTGCATTCCTGGTATAAATCTTACCTGATCATGGTGGATAACCTTCATGATCACTTGCTGGAGTCTTTTTGCTAGTATTCTATTTAAGATTTTTGCATCTATGTTCATTAGAGAGATTGGTCTATAGTTTTCTTTCTCTGTTTTTGGTCTGCCTGACTTTGGAATCAGTACCATATTTGTGTCATAAAAGGAATTTGATAGGACTCATTCTTTGCTTATTATGTCAAATAATTTGTATAGTATTGGGATTAGTTGTTCTTTGAATGTTTGATAGAATTCACTTGTGAATCCATCAAGCACTGGGGATTTTTTCTTAGAGAGTTCTTTGATGGCTTGTTCAATTTATTTTTCTGATATTAGATTATTTAAGTATTCTATTTCTTCTGCTGTTAATCTAGGCAATTTATATTTTTGTAAATATTCATCCATATCACCTAGATTGCTATATTTATTGCCATATAATTGGGCAAAACAGTTTTTAATGATTGCCTTAATTTCCTCTTCATTAGAGGTGAGGTCTCCCTTTTCATCTATGATACTGTTAATTTGGTTTTCTTCTTTTTTTTATTAGATTTACCAGTACTTTGTCTATTTTATCTGGATTTTTTTAAAATACCAGTTTCTAGTCTTATTTATTAATTCAATAGTTCTTTTACTTTCAATTTTATTAATTTCTCCTTTCATTTTTATGATCTCTAATTTAATTTTCATCTGGGGATTTTAAATTTGTTTGTTTTCTAGTTTTTTAAGTTGCATTACCAATTCATTAACCTCTGCCCTCCCTAATTTGTTAATATATGCACTTAGAGCTACTTTGGCTGCACCCCATAGGTTTTGGTAAGAAGTCTCATCATTGCTGTTGTCTCCAATGAAATTATTGTTTCTATAATTTGTTCTTTAACTTATTTTGGACAATCATATTATTTAATTTCCAATTAGTTTTTGGTTTGTCTCTCCATACATTCTTACTAATAACTTTTTATTGCATTATAATCTGATAAGGTTGCATTTATTATTTCTCCTTTTTTGCATTTGTTTGCCATGTTTCTATGCCCTAGTACATGGTCAGTCTTTGTGAATGTTCCATGTGCTGCTGAAAAGAAGGTGTATTCCTTTTTGTCCCTATTTATTTTTCTCCATATATCTATGAATTCTAACTTTTCTAGGATATCATTCACCTCTCTTATCTCTTTCTTATTTGTTTTTTGGTTTGATTTATCTAGATCTGAAAGGGAAGGTTGAGGTCACCCACTAGTATAGTTTTACTATCTATTTCATCGTTGAGCTCTACTAGCTTCTTCTTTAGAAATTTGGATGCTATACCCTTTGGTGCATATATGTTGAGTGCTGATATTTCTTCATTGTTTAAACTGCATTTTATCAGAATGTAATTATCTTCCCTATCTCTTTTAACCAAATGTATTTTTAGAAATCATGATTGCAACTCCTGCCTTCTTTTTCTCAGTTAAAGCCCAATAGATTTTGCTCCATCCTTTCATTTTTACTCTATGTATGTCTGCATGTCTCCTGTATGTTTCTTGTAGACAACATATGGTAGGATTTTGGTTTCTAATCCACTCTGCTATTTGCTTCCATTTTATGGGCAAGTTCATCCCATTCACATTCAGAGTTATAATTATCAACTGTGTGTCCCCAGACATTTTGATTCTCTCCTTGTCCTGCCCTTTCTTCTTTCACTATTTCCTTCTATACCAGTGTTTTGTTTTTAATCAGTTCCCTTGATCTCCTCCCTTATTGTACTTCTCTTTCTCCCCTCTCCCTTCTTATTCATTCCCCTCTTATTCTTCTTTAGGTTCTTTTTAAGCTACCCCCCCCCAGCCCTCTCCCACCCTAGTGTTGCTTCCCTCCCTACCAGTCCTTTTGTTACCCTTCTACTTCTCTATAGGGTGCAAATCAATTATCTACCCCAATGGATCTGATTGTTCTTCCCTCTTTAAGTTAATTTCAATGCACTTAAGTTTTAAGTATTTCCTCTCTCCAACCTCTTTACCCTTCCACTGTATTGATCTTCAACCCTGTTTACCCCACACACTTCTTTATGGAATATAAATTTACTCCATTTTGTCTGTTTTCCCATTTTTCTTAATATTATCTCCTTTTCCCCCCTCTAGTTTTATATATATTTATACATACATATATATATATATATATGCATACATATATATGTATCTTGACATTTCATCCTATACAGTTTGTCACTGTTCCCTCTAAGTAAACTTCTTCTAGTTGCCCTGTTGATAATACAGGAAAATATCCAAGAAACTGCCCTGACATTCTTGAAAAAGAGTGAAAAGTGGAAATTGAAAGAATCCACAGATCACCTTCTACATTTAATGCACAACTGACAACTTTTAGGAACATTATAGCTAAATTTAAAAACTACCAGACCAAGGAAAACATATTACAAGCTGCTAAGAAGAAGTCATTCAGATACCAGAGAACCACAGTTAGGATAGCACAGGATCTGGCTGCATCTACAGTGAAGGAACAAAAGGCATGAAATATAATATTTTGGAAAGCAAGAGAACTGGGTCTACAACCAGGAATCAACTATCCAGCAAAACTGACTATATTTTTGCAGAGGAAATTATGGCCATTGGGGTCAATATATTAAAAGGTGGTTACCAGGGGGAAAATCCCCAATTAAGGAATAACCTCAAGTCAAAATTGACTTTTATGGAAATTTATTTACAATTGAGGAGAGAGGAAATAAGGAAATAAGACTCTAACACAGTAGGTAATTTACTCTAATCCTCTAATTAATCCAGCTCTTTTGACAACAAGTTTGGTGTGGTTCCTTTCCCCAACTCTTGGCTGTCTTTAATTTTTAAACCCTTACTTTATGTCTGTCAGCATCAGTTCTAAAATAGAAGAGTAGCAAAGGTTAGGCAACAAGTGTTATACATCTAGGAAGGTTATACATCTAGGAAAAGTCTAAGGACAGATTTGACCCCTGGTCCTCCCAACTTCAGGCCTGGCTTTCTATCCACTGTGCTACTTAGCTGCCCCTTTTACTATCTTCCTGGTATTTCTAGGTCTTTCCCAGTAGTTTGTAGCACCTGATGTTATGACATGGAGAGGTTTAAGTATGGATGAATGTGACCAAGATTAACAATTATATTCTAGGTACCTCTGAGTTCCTCATTTTCCTGAGCATGCTATCAACCTTGGGGTGGGGGTGGGGGGCAGTAATAAGAGACCTTAAAAATTCAAAGTATGCAGTAAGCCATATTTCCTTAAATGAGCTAAAAAAGAAATTTTAAAAAGGACCATGATAGGAAAATAGGGTATAGCAGAAAGATACCTGATCTGAAAGATCTTGAGCTTCCTATTTCTACCTTCAGTGGGAAAAGGCTGAGTGTGTGTATGGGGGGAAAGGAGTGGATGTAGAATCAGTATTACTCAAAATGCAGGAAATATGATGATTTGGAGGGTTCTGATATTGTGAAGAAGTCCAGAGATTGAGTTTGGGGGATGAAAAACTGAAAGGAGATAAGGTAAAGCCAAAAGAGGAGAGCTTGAATTGAAAAAAGTCAAGCTAAAGGAGAAAGATTTCAAAAGAGGAGGCCTCAAATAGGAGCTCTAAAGATGGTGTAGGATAAAGAAAGAGGGATATAAGAATGAGAAATATGCCTAATGGAAAAGTAAAGAGAGTACAGGAGAAGAAAATTAGTAAAGCAGAGCAAAAAGTAAATAAAGGAAAGGACGTCCAGTGTAGCTGTCAAGAAGTTATAATGAGGTAAATGAGTACTAATGCCTCATTAGTACCTTTGTGTTTTCTCAAGCTCCTCAGGGAGAAGACTTGGCAACTCCAAAAAAGAAGACTCCCAATAAGTGGTTGGCCATACCACTTCTTCAGGGAGCTTATTATCAAGAAGAGCAAAGAACCAAAGATCTCATTTCCAACAAAAATTAGAGAGCAAGAAGGACTTTGTAAGGACCTGCAATAGAGTGTGCTATGCAGTATTTGTATTTCCGAAGATCTACAACAATCAGTCAACATTTACTCAATACCTACTACGTGACAGGTGCTGTGCAAAGTTCTGGGGATACAAAGAGAGGCAAAAGGCAGTTCCTGCCTCTAGGACATCACTATCAAAATGGGGGAGACAACATGCAAACAAATGGGTCAAACAAGCTATATACAGGATAACTACAAAATGATTTTTAGAGGGGAGGCACTAGAATTAAGAGGGGTTGGGAGAGGCTTCTTGTAATATATGGGATTTTAGTTGGGACTAAAAGAAAGTCAGAGAAGGTGGATTTGAGGAGGGAGAGCATTCCAGGCATAGAGGACAAACATCTTAGAACAACCAAGAGGCCAGTATCACTGGATTGAAGAATACATGGCAGTAAGTTAACATGTAAGAAGAATGTAATGGTCAGAGGGGTTAGATTACAAATGAATGCCAAACAAAGGGGTTTGTATTTGATCCTGGAGGCTATAAAGAACTACTGGAATATAATTTGTGTGTCGTGGGGTTGGGGGGAGGGGACTGGCAGAGGGGATGATGACATACTTGGACCTGCACTTCAGGAAAATCACTTTCATGGCTAAAGGATGAGTTGAAGCCAGAGAGACTTGAAGCAGGCAGACCCACCAGCAGGCTATTGTAATGGTCCAAGCATGGACAGGCTATTGTCACAGCTGAGCAACTGTTATTTATGCTCAAAATTAATGCTGGTCTCCCTCTAAAGAGAAGATGAAGTGACTATAAGAAAGTATCTCCTTTCTCCAGTTCAGTAGGAAGAACACATTGTTTACTTATTTGTTTTAATTAGAAAGGCTGCAATGTGATAACAAATGGATTTGGAGGTGTAGAGGGGAATGGGTTAGGAGGGTTCAAGAATGTGACATAGAAAAGACCAATGAAGACTCAAAACTAACAGAAATAATAAAGCTTTTTCCAAAGATGAAAGAGCTCGACTCTGAGAATGAAGAAACGGCTATCTCTTATCCTCTAAAGCAGGGGTCGACAATGTATGGCTCTCGAGCCATATCTGGCTCCACCTCCCGACCAGCTAGTCTGGGCAGAGCCCCAGGATATGCCCCAGGGGGCCCTTTAGCCCCCACCCCAGATTCCAATGCCTTCTGCCTTCATCCTCCTCCTTCCACTAGGGTTTATGGCTCTCATGGCCAAAAAGGTTGCCGACCATTGCTCTAAAGAATAATGAATGACATAGCTGATGTCAAAGGTGAGAGATCACACAGTAAAGGTCAAAGGAAGAAGCAATGAGATGTGATGGTTGGTGATTCCTTGCTGAGGAGTAATGGGGTAGATATTTGTTGACCTGATAACGACAGAGGTCTGCTATCTTCCTGGAGCATGTGTCTAAAATATGACGGGGAATCTTCCCAAGGCTTTTCTTACTGGATGACTACTACCTGCTTTTGGTGATTCACAAATGATGCTGCCAGAAAGAATTTACAAAGCATTACTAAAGACTATAAAGTCTTGGGTGAGGAATGGAAGACTTTTAGGGGGCCCAGGTAATATGTTTTCATCACTTCTGTTGATCAAAGGCAAGTGCTTCAAAAGAGAAATAGAGAGTTGGGAAGTAAATAGCTAGTTAAAAAGATGTCTGAGAATTGTTTTCAGAACTTTGGATCATGGCTTAAAGTTTCAAAATGATAGACTCCTGATCAAAGATGGAGTATGTCTATAAAGGTTAGTAACAAGGCATTTGCCTAGAATCTTTCAAACCTAATTAAAAGAGCTTTAAATTATAAAGGGATGGGGATAGAGTGGGAGAGAAAAATGACTCTATGTGTCCACCAAGCTACATGCCATAGACAAAAGCTACAATGTTGGAAGAAAAATTGCAGTAGAGATGCCTAGAAGAAATTGCAATAAAACCCCTAGCTATGTCATCAGCAATAATATCATGTATAGACACACAAAGTATACAAAATATGGGCAACAAGCAACTTGAATCACAACTCCTAATCCAAAAGGGCAAATTTGACCTAAAGGTGTCAGATTTGAAATAAAGAGAGCCATCAACTTGAATGGCTCTGGAAGGCTATCTTAATCAAAAGGGACAAGAGGGAGAAGTGGGAGGAAGGAAGAGTAACATTTTCTGTCAAAAAAATAAAGTATGAGGAAATCAAGGAAACAGAGAAGTTAGCAGAGAATATTTGATTGAAGAACCTGAGGCAGAAACAAAAAGGATGTCCCTGAAACCTATAACAGAGAACCCAGAAAAAAAGAAGTAGATGAGGAGATGGAGCTTAAGCCTGCCAAAGACATGTGATATAGTAGTTACAGGGGGCTTTGATTAAACAGACTGGTTGGAGCTCTCTGCCAAAAGTAGAACAGCTAATCATTTCTTGACAATTCAGCAAGGGAAAATTCCATCCTGCACCTGATTTTGGCCAACAAGGAAGAAGTGGTTGCTGAAGTTGAAATGATGGAGACCTTAGGGAGAAGTGATCACTCCAGCTTAGAATTTGTGACAGAGAAAGAGGTAATCTGAAGATGATCAGACAGGTACCCTTGATTTCAGTGAACAAATTTCCAGGGGGGCTGAGAAAGGATATCCCAATGACTAAAACATTATAAAGGTCATCCCAGGAGACGCAGGAAACTCTCAAGAATGCATTCTAAAAACACAAAGAGAAACAATCTCAATGAAGAAGAAAAAGGGGAAGTCACTTCATATTGCTCTGTGGCACATCTAGAAAAAGAAATGTGGGAGTAGAAATCCAGAGGAAAACAGGATTTATCACTTATTTATATGGGTGTATGACTTGGGGTTTTAGTTTTAAAAAAATAATTTATTACAAAAATGAATAATATGGAAATGGGTTTTGAGTGATGATATATGTATAACCCAGAAAAAAATAAACAAATTGCTTTTGTTAAAAAATAAATAGAAAATTGATTCCCTAACATTTGGGGAATGGATGAACTTTGGTATGAATGTAATGGAATTTAATGTTCACAGAATCATTCAATTTGAGTTTAAAGGGATCTCAGTGGCCATCCAGTCCAACCCATATCTTGAAAGGAATCCCCACTAGAATATGTCTGACACGGGGTTGGTCACATAATCTCTGCTCGAAGACCACCAAGAGGAAATTCACTACTTCCAAAGCACTTCATACCATTTTTTGACAACTCTAATTGTTAATGGGTTTTTTCTGTTGCCAACCCTAAATTTGCCTTTTTTTGCAATTGACTACAGGCACAGTTGGTACATTGTCAATTTCGATGAAGACACAATGCTGGAAGGAGTAGCTAACAAAGGGTGACAAAGTCAAGATTAATTCAAGTCTTAACAAGCCAAAATCCTGGGCCAAATCTAATGCAATGAAATTTGATAGATATTAATATAGTCCTTACATTTTACATTAGTTTTAAAAGATTTTTACTGAGTTCAAAAAACACAGCCACAGGGGAAGATGTGACAAGACAACAGTTCAACTTAATAAACTCTGAGGGTTTTGTAGACTGCAAGCTCAATATGAGTTGCCTTTTCCTCCCCCATCCCCTGCAAAAAAAAAAAAAAGTCATTAACCCTTATGAGAGGCAGGTATCTAGGATTAAGAGATAGCTCCAAGATTGACCAATATGACAGTAAAGGACAATAATAAATGGGGATGTGGCAAAATTCAGACACTAATGCATTGCTGGTGGAATTATAAATTGATACAACGCAACTGCTTGAACACATGGGTTGAGGCGGACATAATTGGGATGTAGACTCGAAACTACCACACCAATGCAACTATCAACAATTTGGAAATAGATCTTGATCAAGGACACATGACAAAACCAGTGGAAATGTGCGTCGGCCATGGGTGAGGGGAGTGCGGGGTGGGGGGGTGAAAGGGAAAGTAGGAGCATGAATCATGTAACCATGTTAAAAATGAATATTAATAAATGTTTAAATTAAAAAAAATAAATTAATACAACGATTCTGGGAGGCAATTTGGAATTATGCCCAAAGAACTTTAAAAAATGATCTAGCAATAGTACAACTAGATCCATGCCCCAAAGAGATTAAAAAATGGGAAAGGACCTTTTTGTACAAAAATATTTATAGCTACTCTTTTTGTGGGTGGCAAAGAACTGGAAACTAAAGGGATGTCCTTCAATTGGGAATAACTGAACAAAATGTATATGATGTTGATGGAATACTACTGTGCTATAAGGAATGGTGAATAGGATGATTTCAGAAATATTGGAAAGACCTACATGAACTGATGCAGAGTGAAATAAGCAGAACCAGGAGAACATTGTACACAGTAACAGCAATATTGTGGAATGATCAAATGTGATAGACTTTGCTACTAACAGCAATAAAATGATCCAGGACAATTTTGAAGGACTTATGAAAAAGAATGCTATTCACCTCTAAAGAAAAAACTATTGGAGTAGAAATGCAGATGATAACATGATTTATCACTTGTTTATTTGGGGGTTTGGGTTTTATAAGATTATTTACTTACAAAAATTAATAATATGGAAATGGGTTTTGAGTGATAATACAGGTATAACCCAGTGGAATTGCTCGTCAGCTCTGGGAGGAGGACAACATAAATCACATAGTTTTGGAAAACTTATTGTAAATTTATTGGAATAAAATAAAGATAAAACTAAAAAAAAGAGAGAGATAGCTCCACTATACTGTGTTGCCAGATTTAATATGTATACTGTGTTCAATTCTAGATGATACATTTTAGCAAAGACAGCCAGCTAGAGTGCATCTGAGGAGGATGCACTCTTCAGCAATAGAGCTCAATACCATGCCACACGGACTGGAGATGTTTGGCTTACAGAAGAGAAGGCCTACAGGAAACAAGATAGTTGTCTTTAAGTTTGTTTGTTTTAAGGGATATAATATAAGGATGGAATTAGATTTATTCTGCTTAGCTCCAGAAAGCAGAACTAGGAACAATGGATGAAAGTTACATAAAGATTTAAGCATCACATAAGGAAAAATATTCTAATAATTAGTGCTATCACCAAGTAAAATGGGCAAGCTTCATAGGGGATTCCTCCTTCCAGTTGAGCTGTCATTTGGGATTTGTGTAGTAGAGGTAATTTTTTAAAAATATTTTTCCATGTTTACATGATTCGTTTTCTTTCCCTCCCCTCTTCCATACCCCTTCCCAGAGTCAACAAGCAATTCCACTGGGTTGTACAAATGTTATCACCTTACCTATTTCCATATTATTCATCTTTGCTATAGAGTGATTTTTAAAAGCCTAAACACCAAATCACATCTCCATATATACCTGTGATAAGTGATGTCTTATGTTTTGCTTTTGCATTTCCACTCCCACAGTTCTTTCTCTCAATATGGATAGTATTCTTTCCCATAAGTCCTTCAAGAGTGTTCTGGCTTGCTGTATTGCTACTAGTAGCAAAGTCCATTACATTGGATTGCTCCACAATGTTTTACTTTCTGTGTACAACATTCTCCTGGTTCTGCTCCTTTCACTCTGCATCAGTTCATTGAGGTTCTCCCAGTTCATATAGAAATCCTCCAGTTCATCATTCTTACAGCACAATAGTATTCCATCACCATCAGATACCACAATTTGTTCAGCCATTCCCCAACTGATGCCTCTCATTTTCCAATTTTTAGCCACCACAAAGAGTGTGGCTATTAATATTTTTGTACAAGTATTTTTCCTTATTATCTCTTTGGGGTACAAACCTAGTAGTGGTATCTCATTTAAAAAAAAAAAAAAACCTTTACTTTCTATCTTAGTAACAACAGAAGGGTTAGGGATAGGCAAATGGGGTTAAGTGACTTGCCCAGGGTCATACAGCTAGAAAATGTCTGAGGTCAGATTTGAAGCCAGGTCCTTCCAATTCTAGGCCTAGTGCTCCATCCATTTAGCTAACCCTAAGTCTCACTTAAAATGAGAATTTCATGTTCAATCTGAAAGACTTTGGGGAATCACAAGATCAAGATTACAGAGCTTTAGGTTCAAAAATATACAGCAGAAGAAAACAGGAGAAAGAAGTACACTAATCTTGTCTAGTATTATGTAACTGTCTTTCTAACTTCTTCAACATGCTTGAATATTTGTTGGGGGGGGTTGGGGGGGAACAGCTATTAGTCAGTCAATGGCCCAAACCATTAGGCCAATGACCTAAGATGAGGCATTATAATCAAAATTCTTTCTTCATAAGAAAATAATGGAGAGGACAGCTAGGTGGCTCATATGGATTTGAAACTCAAGCCTAGGGATGAGAAGTACCAAGTTCAAATCTTAGCCTCAGGCACATCTTAGCTGTGTGACCCTAGGCAAGTCACTTAACCCCAACTGTCTAGCCCTTGCCATTCTTCTGTCTTAGAACCAATACACAGCACTGATTCTAAGATGGAAGTTAAGAGTTCAAAAAAGAGAAAAGAATGTCATTCATCTGTCAGTTGAAACATTAAATATAAGGACTCTTATGAAAAATAAAAGGACTTTTGTCATATAAAGCACCTTATTTTCCCCTTACCTACAGATTATTCTTAAACAAAGAGATTATGTTCAAACAATTTTAACACACGTGTACACACATGCACACACATAGATAAGTGCTTATGATCGAGGCCCATGATCCCACTGAAGCCGGGGGCTCCTGGTGAGGAATCCCCCTTTCACTCATACAAACTGACAACTATTCTACAACTTATAGTCTTAGAGGTTAAAAGATCTGTCCAGGTCATAGAGCCAGTATGTCAGAGGTGGCTCTCTTAAGTCCATTATTATGTGATGCTGCTACCCATCAGCAAACATGAAGTGTATTAATCTAGAAATCAAAGGGACCTTGAAACAGAGCTCACATGGTAAGAGCTAGAAGGGACCTAGGAGATCATACAATTCAATTCTCTATATTTTATAGATGAGGAAACTGAAGCCTGGTATGGAGAAGTAACTTATCCAAGGTCACATTCCTATGGATCTGATTCAACCTGGGGGTGGCGGTGAGGGCGGGGGGACAGGAGCGGTTAGGAACAGATAAGATATATCATACAAGAGATTCAGTTACAACCAATAACAGATAAACTCCCTGAAAGCAGGGATTGTTTCATTTATTATATTTGTATCCTCAGCATCTAGCACATTGGCTAACACACAATAGGTACTTAATAAATGCTTATTGATTGACTGATTGAAAACTATACACATACTCATATTTGATAGGACAAAATTCTAAAACTATATAGAAGAAGAATTTGAACACCGGTTCAAAGTTACCTATAATAGAATTAAACTTGTACATAACATATATATGAAAAGTATCCTGGGGTGATTCATGACAAATGTGTATCTATAAAACAATTTATCAGAGTTGTACTTAAAAAGTAACCCCATCTGATTTGATTGTTGTTTGGAAGTTGTAAGGTAATAAATAACCATCTGTTTCTGGGAATCTGTCAGTGATCACTTTTTAAAAACAGGTCATCATTAATAAAAAAAAAAACATAAATAAGAGGCATATATGGAAATAAAAGCTAAGTCAATTCTGGCATTCAATAGCACAATAAAGACCATGCCCCCAAATTTCCAAGTTTTACTTTTTTTCCTGATATATAATTAAAAGAGCAAGAGCTAAGGATGAGGTCAGTTCTTCATTTTATGGCACTAAAGCCAGCCCTCACCCACAGTTAAGATTAATGCATGTTCAAATGTAACACTCTAAATCTCTTCTCAATGCTAAATGTTTACTAGGAAGGAAAAAAGCAGTTGAGGGATGTATTGTAGTCATATTCAAGGACTGGGTGACAAGGTGTAATCATCAGAATACATATAAAGTCTAACAACCATCATACAGCTAAAGTTTTTATTCTGGGAAGGAGAAAATTATGTGACGTTATGAGATCAAACAATAGGGGCATACAAAATTAAATTCTTTTTTATACACACAACTAAGGATCTGTGTGCTGCCTGAAGAAAAAAAAGCTGTTTTCCAAGATCCAGTTTTTCCCTTAGCAAGAATTGGTAGTGTTTGGCCTGTATACATCATGTCAAAGTGGAACAGATGCTTTGGTTAAACATCACATTAGCAGAAGATGCTAACCTTTTTTTTAAGAGCTATTCATTTTGGATCTTCTCCAAAAGTCTTCTTTCGAAGCATTGATTAATGATGCACATAACTATCTGCGATAGTGGAAAAAGTAACTGAACTGTCTTGGTCAAACAATGAACCAACCAATTACTCTTTTAGCCTGCTAGACTGCCTGGTTGTCTAGATTATAGAAATTTCCTTCTACCCTCTCTTTTGCTTCTGCATCATCAGGACAATAAGGCCCAGGAGTGGTCTGGCACTTTTCAGCCATTGATGGAAGTTCAAGGTCAAGACTTTATTGTCCTTAAACATTTCTTCTTATTGGCTTCTGTAAATGAGGAATTCCCTCTCTTCTGCTAGTATGAAACTCACTGAGACTGTGATGATTCAATCTGACTCTGAATGAGGGAGATTTCAAGCACCGGAAGAAGTAACTGAAAGGCATCCTGGACATATGAAGCACTATTGGATGCCTGTTGAGATTGAGACAAAAAAAAAAAAAAAAAAAGAAAGGAAGGTCACTTCGAAGAAAAAAATTTAAGAGTACATTACTTTTGTACCTGGTGATTTAATTTGTATTAATCTCATCTTTTCCAGTGAAAAAGCTTTTTAAAGGAAGAATAAAAGACACTTTGAGGATTTTTTTATTTCTGTCAGTTCTGTCTATCTTCCACCAATGCAAATCACAAGTCTTGCGTATCTCAGGTGGCAGTTTTTGTGAGTTCAGCAATCAAAAAAAAAGTTCATCACTTGGTGGCCAAGCTTCCAGTAACATCCCAATCTATTGTTGGGCCAAATCTGAAGACTTGCTACACCTTATCAGCATCTGTGCTTTCCTATAATCCTTTGAGGAACCAGAATTACCTCAGTGCAATGAGGAGACATCAGAGGAGGACTTTAATGGAATAATAATAATAATAATAATAATAATAATAATAATAATAATAGCCATTATTATTACTAACAATAATAGCAGTTATTGTTATAGAGTGCTTTATAGTGACAAAATGACAATCTAGGATAGATTTGGAGCTAGAAGGGACTTCTGAGGTCTTCTAGTCCAATCTCATGTCATGGAGGAGGAAATTAAGGGCTAGAGAGGTTAAGTGGCTTATCCAATGTCATACAAGTAAGAAGTTGAGAGCCAGGGTTCAAACCAAAGTCTTATTACTACAAAGTGAAGTGTTTTCACAGGTACTTACAAATATTTTCATTTCCTCCTCACAATAATCCTGGGAAGTAGATTAGGTATACAAATATTGTTGTTTCCAACAAGAAAACTGAGGTTCAGAGAGTAAAAGTGCCTAAAGGTCATCTAAGTCCAATTCTACATTTTACAGATGAAAAATCTAAGAAACAGAGGGGCAAAGAGATAGATGACCTCTTTAAAATTATTATTTTCAATTTTTATATTGGTAATTTACTTTCCAATTGTTAAGTTATTCAAAACCAGACTCTGATTTTAAAATTTTAAGAAAATTAATTTCTTCCAAATTCTTTAAATGATGGATCAAAATGATTTATAAACTACAGTCTCTGGCAAGAGTATAAACCTTCTTGGCATTTTGTGGCAATACAATCCTAGGTGTTTTTTGCCATTGTTTGTTTGTTTTTTAATTTCCTGAAGAACAGCAGTTCCCAAAGAAACACATTCACAGAATAATGCGGAGCCTGAAATAAACTGATGGAACCTATAAACGCAAAATTCTAAGGTCAACCATAGGCTACTTGGGGCAGAAGAGTTGTAGGAAATGGCAAGGAGAGTGCATTACTCAAGGCCAAAATTATGAAAGGTCAGAGCTATAGCAATTTTTTCTTCTTTAGCTCCCCTCTTGTCTTTTTTTGAGGAGAGGAATATATGTATGAAAAAGCTGAGCCAAGGTAGAAAATCTGGGGTAGGGAGGTTGTTAGCATTGCTCCTGGAGGAGATAAACAGCAAGAATGGAAATCCGTTCATTGGATTGACTTTCCCCCATTGATACCAGTCACTATGGATTAAAGAACAAAGGGAGGTAGGCCTGTGATATGGCAGGGCCCCATCTAGAAAAGGTCATTCTTCTTCTCAATTTAGTAGAGCTGTCAGACACCCTTTCTAGATGTAGAGGAGTTCTAGATGTCTGGAGACAGCAGAGGTACAGACTTTAAAAACAAAGCACTTTTTTAAAAAGCAAGGGCACTGTAAGAAATTTTTTGAAAAAAAAATTCTTCTAATGAAACTTTACTCTTTTTGGAAGCCATACTAGTCTGTTTATTATTTTCATTCCCATCAATATTTACCAGCTGACTTCTAAGAGGTGTTTCATTACTGAAAATTTTCCATTAAATGTCAGCAAAGGGGCAGCTCAATATCTTCCCCAACACATATATACTAATTTACATCCAGCTTCCAATTTTATGCTCTTAATGTAGAGAAGACAAGTGACATATAGATGAGAGAATGAATAACTAAATCAACAATATCCATAAATACATTTAAATTATTATCTGAGTATGAAAAAGTCACTAGTGAAAGAATCAGAAAGTACTCTTGAAGCATAAACTTAGCTAAAGATTTTCAAAAATTGAAACTCACCTCTAGAAACACACCAGTTATTAGTGGATTAAGCACATCTGCCTTTTCTTTGACCTGGAATAAATGTAAGAAAAATTAATTTGCCCATAGCACTTACATAATTATTAGTAATAGCAGCTTACTTTTCCATGCTGTTTTATAGTTTATAAAGTACTTTCTTCAAAGTGATGCTGTAAGACAGATAGTATAAGTACCATCACTGCCATTTTACAGAAGAAAGAATTAAGGCTCATCGAAGGAAAGTGACTTGCCCATGCTTAAAAAACTGGAAAATAATAGAATCAGGACTCAAATGATGGTCTTCTAATTCCAAACCTACTGCAATGCCCAGAATACTTCAGTGTCTTTAAAGGATGTATATGGAAATATGAAACACTAAAGAATAC
The DNA here is from genome assembly GCF_016433145.1 of Gracilinanus agilis. NCBI lineage: Eukaryota > Metazoa > Chordata > Mammalia > Didelphimorphia > Didelphidae > Gracilinanus > Gracilinanus agilis. Next base: position 387,627,040 of record NC_058131.1, on the reverse strand, counting down.
ATTCATCAACTTTTTAGATGAGTTGTTAGGAAAACTTTAGAAGAAAATGCAGCCACCTAACAATAACAAGGAGGAGGAAATTGTGAGGAAAGAATACATGCTGAACAAGTGATTAATACACATCTGAGAACACTAGAAGGAATTCTGGAACATAAAACACAAAATGTTGGAACTAAAAGAGACCTTAGAACAGGGATTTTTTTTTCCTTTCCCTCCAACATCCCTAATAAAATTGAAAGAAGAAGAGAGGGAAGAAGGGAAGGAATTCCTATTTGCTTTGCTATATGAAATTCCCACCCTGGTCACATCCAAAAATAAAGAACACAGAATGTAAAAAGCAAGAGTCCTTAAAATGTTAGCACATTGAATATAGGAAACATAAAACATTAGAGAGTCTAATGACCTTAAAGATCATTTGGTCCAATTTCATCATTTTCCAGATTAAGCTGACATTCAGAGGCATAATAAGCACCCAAATATCTTTTTTTTTACAGTTAGGATTCTGAACTTTTATTGTGATAATTGTCATTGTAACTACAGCATTTGCACTGCCTATTGAGACTTGGTAAGACTCACAGTCTAAGTATATGGAGAATCTTTAAAAAAAATTTAAAATGTCAGAGCCTGATCCAGGATGCCAGAGTGAGAGAATCATAGAGCTGGACTCCTCACAAACTCCAGGAACAATTAAAAAAAAGTTAAGCAGGCACATAGGAAAATAAAAATGCAACTAAAATAAAAAGGAGAAAGCAAGTAAAAATGATACAATTTTGAAACAATACAGAAAACTGTCAGATAAATACTTGAAACAACAGAGATAGGAAAAGAATTCAGAAAAGATATTCAAGAGATGTCCTCAGAAAGATAATTGTTGCATTCAAAGAAACTGAGCAAAAACTGGCAATACAAAAAGGAACAAAAACAAATTGTAAGGCTTAATAAAACAAAAGTGTGAAGAAAGAAAAGCTGAATAGAAAAGCTGAGAAGTAAAAAGAAGCAAAAAAAAAAAAAGGGCAAACTAATAAATAAAAAATACTGGCAATTTAAAACCTCAAAAACTCCCAAAACCCTAGCAACATATAGGTGACTTACTATACTAGAAATTGGAAAAACACAAGAATCAAAAATAGTTTTCGGGTTCTAAATTTTAGCTAAAGAAACAAAACATACTGTGTACTTCAAACATATATCAAGGATAACAAAAGAATTGCAAAAAACAGTCAGAAATTCCAACTCAATGAAAATAAAGCAATTCTTACCCCAACAGTTGTCAGGCATGTGGCAAACTCTTTCGACACTGAAGACAATTCTTTACACAACAAAACTGTCATTCTGAGGAAGTAAAAAGGAAAAATCAAGTGTTTCTTTCCTAAATCTATGGGATGTATTTCAAAACCCCAAAAAAGAAAACAACCTCAACATTTGCTAAATGTGAATGATAAAAGTTTCCTAAGGAGATAAGTGTCTATGTCAGAAACCAAATATTTAAGAAATTTCAGAAACTTTTTTTTGAGACTAAGTGTCCCTATGTCACCCAAACTAGAAGTAAAGAAGACACTCTCAGATCCAAACTCCAACTACTGATCATCAGGGGCAAACAGACATGCTCCATTTCCAATCTGGGGAGGTCACCCTTCTCCAGTTAAATTTGGTAGCCCCCAGTATAGGGGGGGAAGGAAAAGACAGAAGGTCTCAAATCATACTGGTACCAGAATTAGTGTGAATACCCAGTGCACCTCAGAACTCCAGCTTAAGCAATCCACCAGCCTCCATCTCCTCAATAACATGGATTTATAGGTATGTACCATCATGCCCAGCAGCTCAGAAACTTATTTCCAAAGGGTGGTCTCTTGATAACCAGTATGTATATCAATTCAGTTCAAGTAACTATTATATGCAGTAAAAAAAGTTTAGGACAAATGATATCAACTGGGTTCACCCTGATGTTCAACAATATTTCTATGCTACTTATACTGACTTCCTATTTCATTTTATTCTCTAATCATCAACACTCACAGATGATTTGGCCTCAAACTTCACTAAGAGGACTGATAACATTTGACTCAGGTCATTAAATTCTCTCTCTCTGTTTTTGTCTCTGTCTCCACACCCCCCCCCACTCTATTTTTCCCTCTCTCCCACCATCCAAATAATATCACATAATGAGTAATCCTACTCTTTACTAAGACTAATAACTCTACCTATACCTGTGATTCCATTCTTTCCTCTAGGCCTTGACATTCAGTGTTAAGCTTCTTTAAAAAGTTGTCTATACCAGTGATGGGCAAACTTACTACCTGAGGGCCAGATGTGGCCCCCTGAAATGTTCTATCCAGCTGCCCGACATTTTTCTTAATCTGACAAATACAATGAGTAGGATAAAATACAATGAAACTTCAAAAGAGTTGCTTTAGAAACAGACTGACAAATGAGCATTTCCTTTCCTTTGGCCCCCTCTTTAAAAAGTTTGCCCATCACTGGCCTATACCCAATGTCCCCAGTTATTCCATGCTGATCATATTAAAATCACCAGGTATGATTTCTCTTCTCTCTTTTGAACCAACACTTTCTGGCTGCTCATGTGCCTGAGCCTCTATAGTTTAAATACAAATGATTTTCTAAAACTGATCTTCTCTTTCCCCTAAGCATGTGCTCCTCTTTATGATTTCACCATTTCTGAATCTGATCCCATTTCATCCAATGTCAGTACTCAAAATCTTAGGGTTATTTTTTATTCTTTATTTCCTTTTACCTCTCACATTAAATTAGTTACTAGTTCTGGCTGGTAACTGCAAAATCTTTCCCATCCATTCCTATTCCCACTGCCATGCAGGCAGCACCCTAGTGTAGCCTCTCATTACCAAATGCTTTGACTTCTATGAGATTCTTATTATAGGGTTTCAAGCTTCTAACATCTCTTAGTGGCTTCCTATTATCTGCTGAGTTCAAATTCGTTTCCCTTATATTCAAGGCCCACTGAAATCTGACACCGCCCTACCTTTCCAGGCTCATATTATTTTTCTCCACACAATACATTCCAAACTAAACTACTTTTCTGCCACAACCTCCAACTTGGCCTGTACTCTCACACCTTCACACTTCTGCTCAAGTTGTACCCTATACATTCCTAGAACATACACCCTTCTTCCCTAATATCACAGGTTCAAGTTGGCAAATATTCAATTTATCAAAACACTTATTAGGTGCCTAATATGTGACAGAAACTGCAATAGGGGGTGGCAATACAAAGATAAAGTAAAACAGTCCATGACCTCAAAGAATTGACATTCTACTGGGAATAAAGAGAAGTAATATACAAAGAGTAAATAAAAGCTGGAAAGACCTACATGAATTGATGCAGAGTGAAATAAGCAGAACCAGGAGAACATTTTACACAGGAACAGCAATATTTTATGATGATCAATTGTGAAAGACTTAGTAACACAATAATCCAGGGCAATTCTGAAGGACTTATGACAAAGAATGCTATCCATCTCTAGAGAAAGAACTGTTGGAGTCAGAATACAGATCAAAGCATACTATTTTTCATTTTACTTTATTTCCGTTTTTATTCTGGTTTTGCTTTTACATGAATATTCTGTTACAAGAATGAACAATGCAGAAATATGTTTTGCAAGATAATACATGTATAACCCTGATCAAATTGCTTACCATCCCCAGGAGTGGGGAGGGAAGGGAGGGAGAGAGATAGTTTGGATCTTATAACTCTAGAAAACATGAGTTGAAAATTGTTATTACACACATTTAAATGGGAAAATAAAATATATTTTTTTAAAGAGTCAATAAAAAGCAACTTCATTAGAGGGATGGGGAAGCACTAAAAAAAGCTTCCTAGAGGAGATTAGCCCCTGAATTGTGCTTTGAAGGAGGCTGGGAATTCTCCGAGGAAGAACATGACAGACATGGAAAACAGGTACTAAGGGGGAGATGGAATGCCATGCACTCAAAAGAGTGAGTTAGTTAGATTGACTAGAACATCATGTGTGATAAGGGAAGCAATGTCAAATCAGAGTGGAAAGATAAGTTGAAGGTAGGCTGTAAAAGGCTTTAGATGCCATACAAAGTAGCCTGGGAATATACTTAAAGATGTCTATGTTGTTTTCCTTGAAAGAACTCTAAGCTCCCTGAGAATATGGTTTCATTTCTAAGTATTTAAACTACTTAGTAAGCATTTAATGTTTACTGACTATTGCTCTTAGGAAGTCAAGTTCTCACTCTGCTATGGACTACCTTCCTCAGAACACGGCAAACAGCTAGACTACCAAATGACTGAGCTCCTTTAGCAAACTTTGTCATGTAGTTCATACATTTCTGTAATATGGGCTCAGTACTGAAAGAGTTTAGTTGCACTATAATATAATACTTCAAATGACCTATGACTTCATTGACACAGATGTCCGCAAGTCTTTAAAGCCCATCCTTCTAATTCTGGCCCTTCTACAACTAATTAGCTAGGCTGGTCTTTAGATGACAGATCCACAGACCATTAATGAACCCATAAGAAAATCCGACTTGTTAGGACTTAACCAGATTTTGCATTTCATTGAAATAGCACTAAGAGCCCAGTCACCTCCATGCTATGATGAATCATATCAAGAGAGGCCTCTGGTGGAGGAGGCCAGTAATACATGGCATATTTTAAATATATCTCAATGAATCCCTGAAAATCTTCATAATACTTTTTAGTGACTAACCTTTTTATTTTGCGTGTAGATAAATCATACTTTTATTTTTAAACAGCATTATTTTTTAGAACTTGAGTTTTTATTGTATTTTCGTGTATACTTTGTAAAGATAATTGCATTCGTTGTCAAAATAATACCTTGAATAAGGTAGACTTTGCCAGCATAAGTAATTATAAATCTACATTTGTTCTTTACTTTTTTTTTTTTAATTTTAAACCCTTAACTTCTGTGTATTGACTTATAGGTGGAAGATTGGTAAGGGTAGGCAATGGGGGTCAAGTGACTTGCCCAGGGTCACACAGCTGGGAAGTGTCTGAGGCCGGATTTGAACCTAGGATCTCCTGTCTGTAGGCCTGGCTCTCAATCCACTGAGCTACCCAGCTGCCCCCGTTCTTTACTTTTGAAACAATCTATTTTGGATAGTGGCTTCACATAAAGAAAGAAATCTATCTATTAAGTAAACCTCAAATTAAGCTAATTCAAACCATCAGAGTAGATATGAGCAGAGTAGGCAAGTTTTCAATCTGTGGGAAAAAGCTAAAGAAGGACTAATGACTGATACTGATTCACACAAGACAATAGTCTTAATTTTACAAAGGATACTCATTATACTCACTGGGAAAGGGCTTTGCTTCTCTTTAGAGCAGTTATCTCCTGTTTTTTCCCATGCAGTATCAATGCTGCTGTTTTATGGAACATTTCAATGGAATAGGCTGTCAGTTCTGCCAGGCTTTGGATGGCAAAAGCATGAATATCCTGGGAGATAAAGAAAACTACTCATCTTCCTCAAGTAGGTAATTTTTCTCAAAGACACATCATCTTTTCACCTTGTGGTAAAAAATTTGATATCCAACACCTTGAACCATATAAGTCATTTGAACAAATGATCACAGAACACAGAATATCAGGGCAGAAAAGGACATTAAAATATAAGATATAAGATATAAAAGCTGGAAGGGGTTACGAGATAACTTGCATCTTCATTTCATAACTTATGACACTCAAAGCCACATAGCTAGTAGACAACAGTTTAAATCTTAGCAATTTGGTAATTGCTAAGTATAAAGTATAAAGCTGAATATAATACTTACATTTCAAAATACACTAAAAGAGTTATTTTCCACCTTATTATTTACCTCTATTGTTTTTTTATCTTCTTGTTCTGGATTCTCTGGCTCTATCTGTTTTCCTTCTTCTTCCTCTGTTAAAGGTTTGGAACTAGACATCCTGATCCACTCATGAACGGTATTTCTTGCCTACGTATGTATTTAATAAAATAAAATAAATGCTCATCAAACCAACAAGACATTAAGGATGCTTCCTGCCTCAGCAGAACAAATTGATATCTATAAAAAGAAGGGGTTGGACTCAATAATCTCTGATGTTCCCTCTAAATAAGGCCACAAAAAAAAGTCCACACCATGCCTGTGGTTATAAAACATATTTAGCATTGGCACTATGCTTTGGCATAAAGCAATAAAAATAATGTGGCAAAAAAATCTAACCTAAGACAAATGTCTGTCAGCTTTCTCATAATATTAATGCCACCCAGTGGCTCAGTACAGTATTACTTGTTGATAGAACAGGAGAAATCCCTTCTGGAATCCTAAAATTATAATAACCTTAGACTCTTTCTAGACTAAATCTTTCATTTTTCAGATGAGCAAGCAAATACCCACGAATGTGAAATGATTTGCACGAGTTCCCACAGAAAGTAAGGTCTTGATTTTTAGATCCCAGTTTTTGAGACCATCTGTCTAGTGGTTCTTTGTATTTCACATACGACATCTCATATAAAACAGTACATAAGTACAGTTAGTACTAGGGGCAAGGATAGAGACTGAACTTGTGATTTCCACTGAAAAAGGGAGGCTACAAGTCTGGAAGTATCCAGTTGATAAAGTCAATCAGTTTTTGTTTTTTTTTTTGAGTGATGACCTTGGACCAGGTACCGTGCCAAGCACTAGGGATACAAAAAAAGGCAAAAAAGAGTCTTTGTCCTCAAGGAGTATATTTTGAAGTACCTAGGGAGGGTAAGTGTTATCATCCTCAATCCATGGATCAAAACACTGAGGCTCAGGGAAGCTAAGGGATTTGCCCATAGATGCTAGATTATAGTGCTTGAACAAAGGGACATTATTATAAACTACATAGGGGCCACCTAATAAAGAAGCATGTACCTACCAGGGACTCCTATGGACTATGACAGCTCTTACAAGAACAGATATCAATTAATTCAAGTGCCCATGAAAACTGCCTGCCATATTAAGCATACTATAGTTGGTGATGACTCCTTCCATAAACTATTTAGCTCTCTGTTAAGTACACTAAAAACAAGCCCTCTGTATCATTATTAGGGACTCGAGTTCAGATTAGAGCACCCCCAAATCCTAAAAATATGATGGCTAGCATCTTAGCCATCAACCACAAAAACGATTAGATGATAAGTTTCTATTACTGACTTAAGTAATAATAATGATGACGATGGTGATAATTAATGATAATAATAATAGCATTTATATAGTGCTTTAAGGTTTGTAAAGCACTTTACATGTTATCTCATTTAACCCTCACAACAACCCTGTGAGATAGGTGCTATTATTATCTTTTTTTGTGATGAGGAAACTGAGGAAGAGAAAAGTCATATACATGACTTGTTCAGGGTCATACAGCTAGTAAGTGTCTATGGCAGAATTCAACCTAAAATTTTCCTGATTCCTAGGCCCACCTAGGGCTACAAGTTAGTACTAACATTTATATAGCAAATTAAGGTTTACAATATACATTTACACAAAAAAACATTACATATGTAGCCTCATTTATTCTTACAACAACCCTGGGAGGTAGGTATTATTATTATCATTATCCCTGTTTTACAGATGAAGAAACTGACACTGAGAAAGTAGAAGTCATTTTTACAGCATCACCATAACAAATATGTCTAAGGCAGGATTTGAACTCGGGTATGTTGCCTCCAAATTTAGTTCTGTATCCATTATCTCATGCTGCCTCTATTAGAATAATAACAAACATTTGCGTAATATTTTATGCTTTTCTTTTTTCCTTTTAATACTGGGTTTCCCTAACTCAGCCAGGTCAGAAGTGTTACATAACTACCCCCCCCCCCCAGTCCTGATCCCACTGCTGCCTGATATAGGAGCTTGGACTCATTGCTTTGGACCTCAGGCTGCTTCTCCTTCCTCAGGCAATCTGATGACTCCCAGGGCTCACTACTATTGCCACTGGCCTTAGTACAGACACCTGATTGGCTTTAGTCCACTGCAGCTCAGTGCTCCAGAGCCTAAGTGATCTAGTAGCAGCCTCCTCAGGAGCAGGGACTATAGGTGTGAGTGGCCACACCAAGATTTATACTTTTCAAAGTATTTTTATACACACACATTGTCTCATTTGATCATCACAACATCTCTGAGACAGAAGACATGGAATATTAAATATATTTTATAGCTGAGAAAACAATCTCAGAGAAGCTAAGTAATTAGCTCAATGTTAAAGGGCAAAAGTTATTATCCTCATTCAATAGACAACTGAGTTTCACAGAGGCAAAGAAATCTGCCGAGGTCATACAATTTATGTGAATTATCCACAGTCATAGTGCTTGTAAACAGCAGAATCAAAGCACAAATCCAAGTGTCCTAAAAATGTTGCCTCCTATGGAGGAATCTAAGACAAATTAGGCACACTGAGGAAAAGAAACCATAAAGACACACTTATGAGCTTGCCTGAAATTTCTTTGGCAAGGCCAAATTCTCAAAATAGCAGCTCAAAAAGTATTGTCTATTATAGCCAGAACAGACATCTCTTGAAAAGCTTCCTTCATAATATCCTTGAGCTGTTCATTATTTTGATGACCAAAAAAGCTTCTGTAATGTCATGACCAAATGACTCAGACTTTCTTTTCCTCTAATTCCTGTAAATCTCCAAGTTATTGTCAATATTCCTCAATTGCTTGAGTTTGTAGAAATGCCTTAGAAATGTTTTGCATAAAGCCTTTTTCATAAACAATAGGCTGTGGGAAAATTATGCCTCTTAAATGATGTAATGCTTAAAACTAAAAAAATCTTGCTCTGTCATAATAAATGGTAGACCTAGCTACACTGTTGTCTCACTCACTCAGGGTCCCTCCCAGTTATTTAGGTGTTTGCTCTTTAAATCTGTGGTTGCAGAAAAGACACCAAAGTGAATTGGTAAAAATGGTTTCCTTATCTGAGAATTTCCTACACTAATGAAATCATAGGTAAGTAATCCCTGTCTTCCTAACCCTAGATAAGCTAGGACTGTAGGGAAGAATAAATGTAAGGGAAAAGAAATAATAATTAGGAAAATGACCAATATTTATTAAGTGCCCACTATATGCAATATACTGTGGTAGGCAGTGGGGAAAAAAAAAGAAAAATATTATAGGATCTGCTAGAGAGAAAGTAAAAAAATAAACCCTTAATATTTATGATATGTCTACCACAAGTTTGGAATCATCTATCCAAAATCTTGTATTTCTATTCTACTTATACTTAAAAGAAGAAATTGTCAGGATACAGTGACTCACTTTGGTCAGTTTGTCGGGTCTGGTAGAAACACGCAGCTGGGAGAACAGCTCTGTTATCTCTGAAGTGAAATCTTCATCTTCTAAAAGACAATTAGAGGAGACAATGTCAGAGAAAACACTATAGATAGACTGTAAGATATGTAAGTCTCAAATACCACACAGCCTACTCAGTGTAGACAGAGTGTGTACAACCCAGAAGACATTGTGCAGCCACTACTCCTATCAATAGAGAATGTGTGCTCTCTCAAAGTCTACCTCTAGCAGGTGATCAAGACCATTTAAAATTTCTAACAGGTGATTGGGACCACTACAAAAAACTTTGCAACAAGATGCACATAACAGAAATGAAAATAGATAGTCACCTAGAATATATACTCTGCTACTCTCAGTCCACCCAAAAGCCACATTTCTCTTTCAAAGCCCAACTCTGACAACCTCTTCTAGCACTGATAATCTATACCAGTATTTCCCAGACTAATTTGATCATGAGATATTTTGAGTTTTGAATTATATTGACAAAACCTAGATATATTGGTTCAGGGATATAGAAAACTTCTGGGATAAAAGGAAATTTTAGAGAAAAGAAAGGAAAATTATAAGAGGCAGTGTGGGGTGGTGGAAAGTATGCTGGATTTCAAGTTAAGAATACCTGATATGCCACTTGTAATATAGCCCACATATGCTATTTGTAACTAGCAGGACCTTGCACCTCAGTCTCTGCATCTATAAATGGACTAGATAACCTCTGAGGCGCATTCTAGCTCTAGATGTATGATGTATATAATCCAAATCCAGGGCTACTTCCATGATACTGAATTGCTAATGGGAACTGACACCTACAAAAGCTGTGAACATTTAGCTCCATGGCCTGTGGTCCCCAATGGCCTCAGTTCTGGTAGACAGGTAAGGAGACTAATTAGAGAAAAACAAAACCTGCACATCTGTTTAGAAAATTCCTGTGAGTACTTTAAACAGTGTTTAAAGATTATAGTTTCTGATTACTTATGCAAGGGCAGATGTTGACTAGGTGGAACAAACATTGTTAGTGGCATCCTGTATCAATAACTTAAATGAAGTTCATCAAAAACTGGGGATTAGGGGGCAGCTGGGTAGCTCAGTGGATTGAGAGCCAGGCCTAGAGACGGGAGGTCCTAGGTTCAAATCTGACCTCAGACACTTCCCAGCTGTGTGACCCTGGGCAAGTCACTTGACCCCTCATTGCCTACCCTTACCACTCTTCTGCCTTGGAGCCAATACACAGTATTGACTCCAAGACGGAAGGTAAGGGTTTAAAAAAAAACAAAAACAAAAACAAAACAAAAAAAAAAAACTGGGGATTATCACAGTATGGTTAATATCAATGGAGTTATCACATGGGTAATGCAAATGAGACTGAGGTGCATACCACACCATAGACTGCCTCAGTAACAATCACTAGCTCTATAAATCTGTATTCAAAATAACTGCTTTCTAATCAAGTCAAGCATGATTACATACATTTATGTAAAGCAGCACTTCATTCATTTTGAGCTCACTTATCAGGCAACATGGCACAACCAAGAACTTCAAAAGAAAACCTCTGGGTTGTCCAAGTAGAGTTAAATACATTTTTTGTGTAGCAGAAATCTTGAGGTTACCACACTTTAGTTCTCCAGAACCTGAGTAAGAAATGACTATACTGAAGTATGAATATGAAGAAATACCTCTAAAGGACAGTTTATTAACCTCAAGTTATTGTGGGTGGTAAAATGAAAAATAAGACCAAAGAGCACTTCTATGCACAGAGTAGATACTTTAAAATGCATGTTAAGTAGAATAAAGAGAGGTCCTCACGGAGATGGGTATGTATTATAAAGTAGCACACTGTCTAAAGCAAGACGCAGTAGAGTTTAGTGTAAAGAGTAATCATTAAGACCCTGAATATGTAAAGCTGGGATCCAGATCCTGATCCAACAACCAAGTGCACACAACCAGTAAAATCCAATTGGTATTGTGTTCTAATATCTTATCTATAACTTTAACTATTGACAAAGGCTCAAAAAAAAGTGAATGGGGGAAAAATGCTTGTTATAAAGTATATGCATTTTAGAAGAGTCACTATGGAACCCATTGAACCTAATACCATCAGTATTAGTTCCAAGCTCAAATGTTCAGAAATTTAATTTAACCAGCTCATATAAGAGTTGAAAAGCTGAATGACACTGACCAAACTAATTAAAGATTGGCTGATAAACCAGAATGTCAACCTGCTAAATTATAGTAGGAAATATGCCTTCTTTTTAAGGACCAAGAATACTTAACCCCGAGTAGCTGAGAGAATTCCAGTGGCCTAGAATTCTAAATTCAGACTATCTCAATGGTGATTTTATTTCAGTGCCAAAAAATAATTGCATTTATATATTACCCTTTTTTTCATCTTCCTCTTCATCACAGATCTCAGCTAATGAAAAAGCTTCTCTGAGTTGGTCCAATTCAAGTTTTAGATTCACTAATTCTTCACCAGACAGAGAGTTAGTGAGTGATTTCACCTGGTTACAAACAAGATATTCATAAAATATATACAAATTTAAAAAAATTGAAAGTGGATAAAGAATTTCAGTAAAGTCCAAGAAGTGAATTACTCTCATTTATATAGTGATAAGCACACTTTACTCACAGATCAGCACTTTACTCACAAAAATCATGTGATAAATACAGTACAAGGTTTATCACCTGAAATCAACAGAAAGGCAGAGGAGTAGTAGGACAGAATGTTGTATACAATATCAATTTAGGCCATTCTATGAGATGTTTTCGCTTAACTATTTTTGTTACAAGGAAGGGCTTAATCCTGTGGGTGATTATAGTGATATTAAAAATAAAAGGTATCAATAAATATAATTTTTAAAGTATTATATAACTTTTACAGATAAGGAAATTAGGGCTAATGATCAATTTTGCAGTAACAGCAACATCTTATCAGTCAATGACAGTCATGTTTACCAAAGTTTAAGGATCAGAAGTTAGTTTGACTCTTCAGAGGATAGAGATAACATATACACACATTTATTTATTTATGTGTTTTATTCGGGTAAAACATTTCAACTATATGCAGTAAATCCAAATTATTTCCTAGATCAGAGCTGTCTAGAAAACTGTTAGTGCCTAACTACTGTCTTAGAAATACAAGTGAAATAATATTGAGTTAATTAATAACAAAGCAGCTCATTTTATGGAAATTACAGGTCAAGGTGAAGGAAAAAATAACAGCTGGACTATTGAAAATTTTGTTCCCAGGACTATTGAGAGACAACACTTTACTTGGTCTATTTCTAATGATTATAAAGTTCAGATAACATGACATGTATTTTCACTGGTTGTTCTCCAAGCCTAGAATTCTCTTCCTCCTTGCCTCTGACTCCCAGCTTCCTTCAGTTTCAGCTAAAATCCATTTTCTGCAAAAAAGCCTTTCTCAATCTCTTTTAATGCTTTCTTCTTAGTGGATATCTCTGCATAAATCTTGTTTAAATATGGTTGGTTGTATGCAGTTTCTCCCCTTTAGGTTGTGAGCTTCTTGAGGGCAGGAGCTATTTTTGCCTGCCTTCGTATCCCCAATGCTTAGCACAGTGCCTGGTATATCCTAGGTGGTTGTTATTTATTGAACTGACATAAGGGATCTAGAGCCTTTATCTTTGAAATTCCCTTCCTGTTTAAATAATGATTTCCTGTTTTATTTCTGTCTTACATCTTGGTTCAAACAAAAAACATACATTCTTTCAAAAACTGACAAATCCAAAACCTGGGTGTTGAAATTTCTAATCATGTTTGCCTGAATTTTTCTCAAAATACATCAACCCCATAGCTCCTACAGTAAGAGTCAAAAGTGGAACATAACATTTCAGTAAGTTCCAGCCAATTTTTTTCCTTCCTAACTAAATATGAATTCCTTTCTATATAAATATGGATCTGTGAGTTTGACAAAGGTGCCTGTTTATACACCCTAAGTCATCTCCCCAAAGTCCCAGACTTGTATGACCTATTTCTCTTCTCCCTACATTCCCTGCCATGACACTCCATCACCCAACTCTCACATTAACTATGGTTTTTATACCTGATAAATAAATGTACACATCCTAGTGTATCATCATGATACAGAAGTAACCTGGGGTTCCTGAAATTATACCATCGGTGTGCAATCTCATAGCCAATATTTAATTAGAATGTTTTAAGTATGGACTTAAATAGCAACAGATTGCTAGGACAAGTGGAGCAAAGTCTGAACAAGTGCCTCACTTAAGGACTGGCCACCAGATAATGATTTTTTTAAGTCACAGAAATTAATGAATATTGCCTATAGATCACAGAAGTGTTGCATATAGAGCTGCATTGTGAAAAGGTACATCACAGAGAAAAAGTCATGGAGTATTTTTTTAAATGTCATTGAAGTATCAGTATAATTTTTATATAATTATTTTTCAGTTTGTACTACATAGTTTTTCCCTCTTCAAAGAGATCGCATTTAAGGAGTGAGCTTCCTACTTTGGAAAGCATTCTATATTCAGACTAATATAGTACCTTTATTTCACTCTCTCGAGAAAGTATCTCCAGAGCTTCTAAATGTGAAAGGCCTTGAAATTCATCAAAGAGTAAGCCATAATGAGCTTTCTTGTCAGTATCCATGGTAACCTCATTGGCTGTCCTCAGCTCTTCCTTATCTTTTGCCTCTCTCAAAACCTGTCAAGAAACAAGAACATTAAGCTTCAATGGTAGCTCAAGGGAGACTTTTAAAAACCGAGGAAATAGAAGTCAATATAGGTTTCAGGGGTACAAACAGTGCAAAGTACTGACCTTTTAATTTATGGAATATTAAAGATGGAAAGGCTAAGGAGATTCATTGCAGAATTGGTCATAAGTATTTTGATACTGAGCAGCAAAATGAATACTTGAGAAGCCAACTATTTCTCAGAAAAATGGTTTTAACACCAACCTAAAGTACATATATAACTCAAAGCTCTGAATCAACTAATAAAATAGAGATATGCAAGGGCAAAAACTGAAAAGGAAAAAAAAAAAGCCCCATTTCAGACCATTTGTTCCCTAACCATAGATTTATAGAATCTCAGCACTAGAAGAAATTTCAGAGCTCTCCTCACCCCCACCCAACCCCCCCAGCAGGAAGTAGAAATTACAGGATCACAGATTTAGAGCTGGAATAGAATTTAGAGGTCACCTAGTCCAATCTCCTCATTTTACAGATGGAGAAACTGAGTGCCTAGAGTGGGAATGTGATTTGCCTAAGATCACATAAACATTATGTGTACCATATGAATATGAGCTATTGTTAAACATCATATGAACATAAATTATTATTAGCTCATTTTCATATTTTACCAATTATTACTATTTTAACAATATATTTATTTGTTATTAGAAATCCATGTGAATTAGATTTATTATATATTAGAAATGCTATGTGAATCAGTGGAAATAGAATCCATACTAGATGAAATCAGAGATCCTTTTGAAGTTCTAAAGACTGAATCAGTTTTAGTTGCCGTCAGAAATAACTACTGAATATATGTTGAAAGCAAAAAATAAGGGGCCAGCTGGGTAGCTTAGTGCCTACTGAGAGCCAGGCCTAGAGCCAGGAAGTCCTTTCAAATCTGGCCTCAGACACTTCCTATGTGTGACCCTGGGCAAGTTACTTAATCCCCATTGCCTAGCCCTTACCATTCTTCTGTCTTGGAATCAATAGTCAATATTGATTCTAAGACGGAAGGTAAATAAGGAGGGTCTATGATTCTTGACACAGACATCAACATGGATCACAATGGGAAGAGAAAATATGGTGGTAAGAAAAAATAGTACCTGAGACAATGTAGAATTTCTGTTCATTAAGCCCTTGGTTTTTTTAAATCCAGGATCACCTTCAGCTATTACATCCATTGTCTTTTTCCCAATGAACTCCAAAGCATCTAAGCCTCCACTAATAACACTTTTCCCCTGAAAAACAAATGAAAAGATCTCAGTATGGCATTAGATGCAAGTGCAGACAAAATCTATTCACATCTGATAATGCCATGATTCTTCTACAAGACATAATTCAATGCTAAAATCAATACAATGATAATAATCATGGAAATACTAGCTCACATTTCTATAGTGTGTTTACAGTTCACATAGTACCTTGTTCACATTCCGGCTAAGTAGTACAAAGAATAGATAAGGAAAATGAAGTTCAGGGAGTGATTGGGAAGAAGGAAGAAGATATGCCAAAACTCAAAGGTAGTAAGTAGTAAAACAAGAAAGCTAGTATGCACCAGCATCTTCCAAAACCAAATCTGTACTGCACCACAAGTAGATATCTTAAAGAATTGCTCTGACTATTGCTCTTAAAAAAAGCAATTATATGGAAGACTGGGCCAAGATGGCAGACTAGCAAAAAGCAAGGCAGTTGAGTTTCCATCCACAAAATTCCTCAATCAAACCTAGAAAATGTACCAGACCAAATCCTATGAGGAAATCCAGAAAATGCAACACTGAGTCCAATCTAGCCCTGGTTGGCATAGGGAGACAGAGAGAGTTACTGACATTAAGTCAGTAAGGACTGGGTAGGGACATGAACATTCCAGTGCACATACAGCATTACAATGTCCTGGAAAAAGGCTGTGCATCAGGCAAGAGAAAGTCACAGATCCATACTGGCACACCCCCAGGCCCATACCAGGCCACTGAGACAAGGACAAGTACCAAATGACAGTTTTGTTGCCCACTACCCAGTTCTGGGTCATAGATCCAGAGCAGAGAGAATGCACACAGGGTTAACCCTGTAATATATTAATTATATAATATATTAATTATATATTCTTGGGCAGAAAGGTCCTGAGCAGCGTACTGAGAAAGAAGGAAGTTCAGAAGCCATCAGCAGCAATGAAGTGGCTTAGACTCCAGGAGCAGAACATGACCTCGGTTCTAGCAGGAAGTCAAGCCTACAGAGGAAAAATCAGGGCAAGAATCCTAGACAAAAAGAAAGACCATAGTTCTGTCACTCTGAACCAGACCTTCCTAGCTAACTGGTTGATGGTGGCTACACCTATCAGTAATCTACTGTTGCTCTGACCAAAATCAGGTAAATAACTTGTATAGTTCAGACCAAGGGGCCAGAAATTAGATTTTAACCTGTATCCAACCACTCTGGAATAAATGAAAGTATGGAAGTCCCTTATGATTCTAGAATAATAAAATACTTAATGTTGCCTTAAAAAAAGCAGCAGAACTAGTCCAGACAATCCCTCCAGAAGTGTGACAGAGTCCAGCCCTAATATCAAATCCTAAGTCAAGAAGTGGCCTGGAAGAATGGGCTCTGCAAACAAACAACCACAAAAAAAAAAAATTATTATGGTGGTAAAGATGCTCAAGACACAAACACCAAAGAAAAGAATGACTCAGGGCAGCTAGGTATAGAGAGGCCTGAAGACAGGAATTCCTTGGGTTCAAATCTGACTTCAGATACTTCCGTGCTGAGTGACCCTAGGCAAATCACTTAACCCCACTTGCCTATCCCTTATCACTCTTCAGCCTTGGAATAGATTGCTTAGTATTAATTCTAAGACAGAAGGTAAAAGTTTAAAAAAAAAAAGAAAAGAATGACTCCAAAACATCTACAAGCAGCTTGGGCATGAACTCAACTAGAATTTCTGGAGGAGAATGAAACAAGAATTTTTTTAAGTTTTTAAATGTTTTTATAAATTAAATGATAATACTTGAGAAAAAATGAAATATCTATATATACATATATATACACACACACAAAGTCAAAAGGTGGGGGGAAAATGTAAGGTGTATCATACCAAAAATAATTGACCTGAAAAACAGATCAGGGAGAAAAAATTTATAGACTACCTGAATATTATGTCCAAAAAAGAAGCCTAGACATCTTATCTCAATAAGTCTAAAAGAAAACTGCCCTGATCTCTTAGAACTATAGGGCAAAGTGGACAAAGAGAGAATCTACCAGGCACAAACTGAAAGAAACCTCAAAAATGAAATATTATAGCAAAAATCCAGTTTCCAGATCAAAGAAAAAGCACTTCAAGCAGACAGACAGAATTCAAGTACTAAAGACCTACAGTCAAAATCACATATGATTTAGTAGCCATCACTATAAAAAAAGTGGCAAATTTGGAATATGATATTCCAAGAAGCAAAGGATAAGCAAAAATAACTTTTCAATGCCACAGAGGGAAAATAAACCTTTAATGAAATAGAGGGCCTCCAAGCATTCCTGATGAAAAGACTGGAGATGCACAGAAACTTTGAAGTTCAAACAAAGGAGTAAAGAGAACATAAAAAGATAAACATGAACAAATAATGATTAAAGACTAAGCAAGGAAAAATTGCTTACATTCAGTTATATGGAGATGATACATATTTGTCCTCTCTGAACTCCATCTTCATCAAGAATCACAGAGAATCTAATTAGACTAGGCCTGGGAGTAGTTCTGATATGTCTTGATGATCTTAGGAGAAGAATGGAAAGAAAGAGGAAGAGTATACACTGGGGGGTGAGAGGAAGAGGAGAAGGAAAGTTAGGTTAGAAGGAAAGTCATCTCACAAAATTATGGTGCACAAGTAGTATCTATACAAAGAGGGTGTAGAACAGCCGTCAACACTTCAACTCCACTCTCATCTGAATTGGCTAAGTAAGATATAATACATACACATACACACACAATTTGATAAAGAAATATTTCATCCAACATGGAAAGAGAAGGAAAAAAGGGAGAAGAAAAGAGAAGGAGGATAGATTAAGAGTCCTAAGCAAAATGTATTCTAAAGATACAAAAAAATATTTATAGCTCTATTGAAGTAGAAAAGAATGGGGATCTGGTAAAGGGTACTCCTATTAATTGGGGAATGGATGAATGAGTATATAAATATGGAATACTACTGTGTGGTAAAAAATGGTGAAAGGGATGGTTTTGGAGAAAAATAGGAATATTGTATAAATTCATGCTGAATAAAGTAAATAGAAACAATTTATACAATGATAACAATATGGCAAAGGTAAGTAACTTTTAAAAGAATTAGGAACTCTTAGCATAATGACCAACTGAATTAATTCTTGATCCTGCATTTTATATCTAGTTTTACTCTGTAAATGAATTTATTCTGAACCCATATTCTGTATTCTATGTAACAAAGTTAAAGTCTCTTTTATATCTCTGATGGAAGAAACTCGTGTGTACAAAAGTTCAGTCTCCTCTCTCTCTGAAGTTAGATACCAAAGACTTAAGCTTTTCTACAATCATTGTTAGTTAAATAAAAACTCTGCTCTCAAAAGTCTCATAAAACATTATCTCAGAAATTTCTGCAAGGTTCACGTGTTATCCTTGAAAGCCAGACTAACTGACCTCCCATTTTTAGATATTAAAAAGATAATCTAATCTAATCCCCTAGACATACCTACATCCCTATAAGTGACCTCAGGATGCAATAGGGACCATAAAATTTACAAAAGTATTCCTTAAGAGATAGAGGCAGCCTCCCTCCCACATGTATGCTATGCCCACTTTCTTTAATGTTACCAATCATGATTCCCTAACCCCATGATGTTGCCAACCCTATAACCAATGATATGATTTTTCGGTCTGTTCTTTGTTCTATGCTTATAAAAATGAGTTTCATCTTCAATTCTAGGTCTTTGGCATAAATAGAGGTAAGTCACTGAACCTTTATTATTAGGTTTTATGCTTCAGTCAATAAATGATATCTTGCTCAGAGAGACTTGTCATAGTTAACTTTTTTAATAAATTTCACACATAGCACAATAGTGATTCCAGAAGACTAATGATGAAATATGTTGCCCACCTCCTGAGAGGTGAAAGACTCAGTGCAGAATGAGATAAGTTTTGGGAGGGACATGATCATTGTGGAACTTTATAATAGGGCTTAATTTTCCTTTGTTTTGGGGGGAGGGGAAATTTTTGAGGAATGTGAAAAGTAGGTTCACCGAAAAAAAATTTTAATTTTTAAAAATTTTTTTTAAAGTGATTATAAGGAAATTTTCCCCCTCAAATATAGAACAACTTTACAAAAAAAGAATACAAAGAATACAAAATTCATATTGATGATATTCCAAATTATCTTTTGAGATTGTCAATGTACATAAAAATGTTTTTAAATCACTGTATTGAGTATGCCATTATCATTTTAAACAGAGCTTCAGAGCTAAAGCAGGATATTTAGCATAATCTCCTTATTTTACAGATGAAGAAAGTGAGACTCAGAGAAATCAAGCAGTTTATTTAAAAAAAAACACTTCTATATGATGACATAGACCACTTATAAGAAATACTGCTATTAAAAGTGACTTTGTGATAATATACTATTCATAATATAGTGGAAAATACTCCAGGCTTGCCAGAAGATCTAAGTTCAAGAGGCCTATCATATAGTATGTATAAACTTTGATTGGGGAGTCATCTTTCCAGAGTCTGTTTTCTTATCTATGAAAAGAGGATAATAATATTTAATCCACTTACCATATGGGGTTGTTTTGAGGAATATAAAAGGTTGTTGTATAAAGAACTATAAAAACGTGAGTCCATAATTATTATCATCAGACATTTGGATTACTTTCAATCATTACCATTATAAATGGCATTGCTATGAACATCTATATAATTTTTTTTTCCATTTAGGTTATTTTTGGCATATGCTCCCCAACACAGAATTGTTGGGTCAAAGGATATGAAGTTTTATTACTTGTTATATGGGAACAATATTTTTAGGTAGAAAAGTCTAGTCAGCTCCCAAATTTTTAAAACTCCAAAAGTGAAAAATGTTGTGTACCTTGCCTTCACACCACTCCTGGCCACTACTTTAAACAAATGTTTTTAACTGAATACTTCAATCCAAGCCATGACATATAATTTATGTCATATAAATTTATAATTCATATAAATAATGCGAATCCATAAATATAAATAGTATAATTCACTACGGTCTTTAAATAACAGAGTAGAACAAAAATTTTGAAAATGCCAGTCTTCAAAATAATTGATATTTTTATAATGCTGCAAGCTTTACAAAGAACTTACCTTACAATAATTCTATGAAGCAAGTAACACAATTATTATTATTATTATTTCTATTTAGACAGATGAGCACAGTAAACTCAGAAAGATTAAGCTGGTAAGAATTAGCATCAGGGATAAAGCCTTGATATCCTAGACAAGTCTATCTCTTTTTCCTCTACTTGTAACTCCATTTTGTCTGAGGGATGAAGGAAACATTCTTTCATACTCACCGTACTCTGAACTGCTGTAGAAATAGTTGAGAAAACACCAAGTGCTGTACCCATCGGTGAGGTATTTCCATCCTCTTTATGGGTGCTGCCTGCTTTGACATTAGTCTCTTCTGTATTTCAAAAGGAAGGAAAAGTTTGGAGTAAAGGAAACTGCATGCTGATGGAGCCAATACCTCAAAAGGTCTCCTAGAGGTCATCTCACTTTACAGATTAAAAAAAGTTTAGAGAATAACATTGATCTGGGACGTAGAAGCATTTAATAAAATTCTGTTGAAATTAACTCAGGTCTTTTCATTTGAAATCCAATGCTTTTTCCACTTTATGTCTTACTGGACAGTAAGCTTCATATGAGCAATCTCATTCAATCGATCAACAAGCAAATTTTATGTCAGGCACTATGTAAAATGATAGAGATGGGGAAAAAAAAAGTAAAAACAATCCCCGATCTCAAATCCATATGGAGAAGATAACATATATATAAATCAGTACAAATAAGATACATATAGAGAAGCTGGAAGGTAGCTTTGGAAAAGGCACAGAAATAAGGAAAAGCCTTCTGCCAGAGGTGGCACTTGAAATAAGTCTTAAGGAAAGTCAGGGATCCAAAGTAGAATAAGTGAGAAGGGAGAGCCTCTCAGGCATAGAAGAAAACTAGTAGAAAGGCCAAGAGATAAGAGGATATCAAAACAAATCCAAATATACATATATGTGTATATATGTCCCGTGTGTGTGTGTGGGGGGGTTATATATACACACATTTCCCAAAGTGAAATTTTAGGTTTTAATAGCTTAAAAATGTCTTAGTGAGGGGCAGTCAGGTAGCTCAGTAGATTGAGAGTCAGGCCTAGAGATGGGAGGTCCTAGGTTCAAATCCAGCCTCAGACACTTCCCAGCTGTGTGACCCTGGGCAAGTCACTTGACCCCCATTGCCCACCCTTACTACTCTTCCACCAATACACAGAAGTTAAGGGTTTTTAAAAAAAAAGTCTTAGTGCAATTTATCCACATACCATATGATGCTTGGGGTAGCTCTACTAATTTGGAAGTTTTCCCTATATGGATCTGAATTCTGCATCTCCTTAGCTTTGATCCATTAGTTACACTGCCCTCTGAGGGACACGCAGAACACATCAAATATATCAACCATGTTTATCCAAATTAAATATTCCCAAATCTTTCAATTATTTGTCATGTGACAAAAATTTCCAGACATTTCACCACCTTGGCTACTTCTTCTAGAAATACTCCAATTTAATATCAAATTATATTAAATAAGTACAATTTAAAATATCTCAGAAAAAATCTTTCTGGAACTAATCATATAATACTCAGAACATACCAAAATTTAATGCAATAAAAATATAATCTACTGCTATGGTGATGCATTATTTCCTGCCTAATAAGTTATTTGCTAAATGAATGATGACAATGTATTCTAATTCAATAGAAAAATGTAACTAACATTTTAATAAACTGACCTGTGTTTTGTGCTTCAGATGAAATTTCAGTGGGGCTAGGGATGCCAAGAGAAGTCTCTGCTTTCTCAATGACATTTGAAATGCCTTGTCCTAATGAAGGAAAATGACACTTTTATTATATATATATATATATATATAGATAGATAGATATAGATAGATAGATATACATATACATATACATATACATATACATATATAGTGATCAGTCACCAAAACTACATACATAAATATCAAAACAAACCCAAATTCTAAATGAACAATCTAAAATTTAAAAATCCTTACAATGGGTAGGATATGTTGCATATAATATGCAATTCCAGGTTATCTGGTTTACCCCTTATACAATTTAATTAATGTTTTATTTTCATAGGAAAAAGTAATTTAGGATACCAGAAATTTCTAGATTTCAAATTACTAGTAAAAAAATCAATAATCTCTATTACACAATATGGAATCTATGCAATATTTGGCTAACTTACAAGTCAATTGCCTAATGTGCCAATATTTTCTTCTTTTAAAAAACATTTCATTGAAATTTTTATCTTTAAACCACAATCATTTTCTAATGTATTCTATGTTTCTTCATAAAATAAAACTTTTCCTACAAATCTGGAAGTGCAGAAATTATAAATATGTTTATTCAAAACAAGCAACAGTTAACAAAATGACTTCAAAACTTACCAACCGTGGCTACAGTAGCTGAAGCAGAAGAAAGCAATGACTTGCCCCAGCTTCCCCAGTATCCCCATCCTGTTTGGGGTACTTCTGTGGGAACAGGATCCTTTTTTTACCAAGCAGGCAGGAAGGAAAAAAAAGAGAGAAACAGAAATGTGAATATAGATGCCTTCTATATTTTTTTGCATTATCTTTCAGAGGATATTGCTATAAAAGGCCTTTTAATGGCATAATTAGTATAATTATGATTAAAACATACCTAATACACAAATGACTTTACATAGGCAAAATGCTTTAGGCATAGCCTTAAGAATCAACAGAACAACTCAAACTATGGTTTTAAGATAAGTTGTTATACACTCTTCTTGAGAGATTTTAAACTTTAAATAACTGACAATCTACCTTGCCTATAGCTTTCAGTCCTTCATCAGGAAGAACTTCTGAAATCACAGGTTCACTGGGAGATTTTGGTTCAGGTCTCTTCCGAGTAGGGGCAACAGGCTCTGATTCAGACTCTTGCTTGGCACTATGTTCAGCAGATTGAAGTTGCTTTTTAGGCCCGCTGCTTCCACTGTCAAAGCTGGGAATTTCTTTAACTGTTGCCATATTCTTGACACCATCATTTTCAGACATGATTAGAATATCTCTAAATAAAATTATATCACAAGAACAAAAATCAAAATTTTTCATTTAATATCACTTCTCAGCAATCACTTTATTAAAAAAAAAAACTTTTTACATGTCATTAAGTTACAGACATACAAATAATTTAGTAGCCTCATTTTTGCCATTGTTAGGAAGGAATAGTAGTTCAAAACCCTGAAAAAAATGAATAAATTTCATAAATCTTGGGTCAGGTATGATACTTTGCCTGTTTTATTGCTTGATCTGCTATGCAATCTATCAAACCTCCCTTCCAAGGACACACATACACACCACCACAACAAAATTTTGAGGCAAGAAACCAAGGTAAGTATAGCATATGAAAGCAGTTTACTTCTAGGGGATAACTGAAACTCTTACACCAGGGAGTGATAAAGCTAAGGAAAAGAATTAAATTTTACAAATATAAGCAGGTAAGTTTTGACTGAACTACAGAATCAAACTCCTAGATGGAAGCCATCTCAAAGGAACAGTTTGGTGTAAAGACAAAAGCAATTGGCTAGAATTCAAGAGACTTGCAATCTCTTAAGTCCCCATTCTGCATACTCCCTTACTGAATGATGTACCAGTACTTTATTTTGTTGAGCTCAGTTTCATTTATATTCTAAATAAAATAGTTGAACTAGATGATTTTTAAGGTTCCATTCAGCTCTAAAAATCTATAAGCATGAGTAATGATGAGGATAGGTCATCTATATTCTATCTTCTAGATGTAAATGTCATTTAACCAGTTTCATCTAATTCAATAATAACTATTTTTTAAAAAGGCTTAGTTTCTCATCACTGAAAGTGCCAAATGATAAAGAACTCACTACCTGATGGGCCTCTCTCGTTTTTTGGACAGTTCTTAATTGTTAAGATTTTTCCTTATGGAGACCAAATTGTCTTCTTATGACTTCCACTCTCAACAAGCCCTCTGGAGCCTTGCAAAACAAAGATAATGCCTCTTCCCTATAACTCTCCAGCCTAAAATAAGCATTTGGATCTACAGTTGCTATGCTAAGCAGAATCTTGCTTGGGTGACAGGAATTAAGGGATTACAAGAAAAACATTCAGGGATCATAGATTCATCACATGAAAGCGCTGGCAGGGCCCTTGGGGATCATCTAGGTCTTACTACTTGTTTGCAGATAAAGAAAATGAATCTCCGGGAAGGAGGTTGACTTGCTAGATATCACAGCTTAAGTTCTACTGGATCTGCATCCAGCATTAGAATGTCAATGGAGTCTCATAGCTGTAGAAAGGGCCCTGAGTTCCAGTCCCGATTTTGCCACTAACTCGTTGTGCGACCCTGGGCAATGAGCACTCCTCATTTGTAAAAAGTGGAGGTTGAATTATGTGCACTCTGGGAAGAGAGGTGGCAGCTCGAAAACCTTCGGGGTCTAGGACACTTTCCACAGTATTTTTGCTGCATAAACCCATGCTAATAGATGTCACAGACGCACACGCTGCTGCGTGCCCCGCCCCCGCACGCATTAACGTAGCCTTGACGTTTCACAGCCGGTCCCCTAAGGTCGAGATGCTTCCAATTTCTCTTCCTTACTATCCCGACCCCCGCGGGGGGGGTTCCCCCAGCTTCTATCTGCTGCCGCCCACACACTGCGCCCCTTCCCTCTTTTACCATTCTTCAGTCCCAGTCTCGTCACCCCAATCCCCCTCCTAGGGGGACTCCGCACCAGAAAGAGCAGCTGTGGCCGACCAAAGCAATCCCTGGCGCCCCGGAAGTGGACTGTCACCGCAGAAAGTCAAAGGGAGAGGGAGTGCCTCCGCTCCCAGCCCTACTTCCGCCCGCCCCTCCTATTCTCTCTGGAAAGTGCTTCCGGAGGAACGGCTGCCGAGGCGGCCGCTGCCGGAAGCAACGTTGGTCTCCTGTCCCGAGGCAAGTCGGTGTTTCTGTTGGGGAACCCGGAGGGGTGTCAGTTAAAGCCGGTGAGGTAACGGCTCCCGCAGCGCGCGAGTAGAATGGTTGGTGAATAGATGCTGAGGCAGGACCGCTATACCTGTCTTGGGTCTCCTAGATCCCCTCTCTGTCAGCTCCTCTTTGGTTTGTTACCTCTTCCTTTCCCTCAGTCCCCTCTTCGCGAGGAAGGGAGGTATGCGGAGGAGGGAGGGGATCACTATTTCCCTTGACTTTTCCCACCTCCTCAACCTCCTCCCTTCGTTCTCCTTAATTCTCCCACCTCTTCCTCTTCCTCTTGATTGAACTTTTCTTTGGGAATCAAGTTAGAGAACGATAAAGATAGATTTAGCCACAGCGATTGGTGATCCCTTGTTAAGGTGGCTGGAATGTTAAGGCTCCCAAAAGCCTGGCCGAGGGCAGAGATTTTTATTTTTTTATATTTAGAGAGTTCACGCTGGCTAATGTCAGAGATTTATTTATTTATTCATTCACTTAATTAACTCATCTTCCTCCTCTGTATATAGGCTACCCTTCATACCTGAATTGCACACCTTACCCATCCCCAAGCTTTCCTGAAATCTTTCCGTTTCCAGCTCTAGTGCCACTTTATGTGGAAAACCTTTCCCCTTCCCCCCCTAGTTGTGAGTGCTTTTCCCCCCAGTACATTGCATTTTATATATATATATACATACATACATACATACATACATACATGTTTTATCCACTCTAACAAAACATAAGGTCTTTGGTACCTTTCACCTGATAGGTGCATAAGAAATTGTTTGAATGGAATGAAGATGTTTACCATCCCATCCAAAAGTGCTCTGCATCCAATAGGCACTTAATAGATGTTTGCTTAATTGTATTTCAAGACTATATCTACTGCTGAGAACTGACTTAATAGTGGGATTATAGCATTTGAAAAAATGGAAAGATCTTAGAGATAAAGAAAGCCCCTGGGGGTTCTTAACTTTTTTGTGACTTGAAACCTGTAGGTATTCTGTGGAAATTTAAGAATTTCTCAATGTTTTTTAAGGCATGAAATAAGCTATATAGAAACACATAGGAAAGAAATTCTACTGAAATGTAGTTATCAAAAAGATTTTTACAAATACAATCACAAGAGTCAACATTAAGAACTCCCAATCTAGTTCATTCTTTCTTTTGTCAAATGAAATCAAGATCCAGAATCATGATGTTGGTTAGTTTGTGACAGAGTTGGAATTAAAATCCAGTTCTAGTCTTCTACTTCTAACATTGCCCAGTGTTCTTTCCTTTACAGTTGTTTGTTTGTTTGTTTTTAAGCCTTTCCATTAGTTTTTTTTTTTAATAAAATGGGATGGCAACAATTTTCTCACCTCAGACTTGATCAGAATTTGGAGAAAAATTTGTCTGAAAAACTTAAAAAGCGGTCCTGTAGACTGATTATTACCAAAGTAAAATGTTAAAGTATCATGTTTAAAAATAAACTTCTAGAGAGCTATACTCAACAGGGAGGGAGAGGTGGATAAAGTGATGATTTTTTGAGATATGTGGACCTTTCTCATAAGGACAAGGACAGAAATCAAGTGAGAGCCTGAAATTATACATTCCAAAGAATTTGGAATCTTTAAAAAAAAATCAACTTGACAACTGTGAATTATTCTTGAATCATGTCTGCAAACATCCGTTTTCCTAACCAAATGTGTTTCTTACTTAGCCACCGGAACAGAAATCAATCATGTTACTTCCTTATTTTTAGTTAACAAAAAATAGGAATAGAATAATCTGTTCAGAATGATAGCTATAGCTTCCTTTCATCTTCTCAGTTGGCAGAATTACTCTCCAAGGTTAAAACATTTTTTATGCTCTACTTTCAATCTTTAATTCCATCATACCTAAAAGAAAAAAGAATTGAATCGTTAGTGAAATACGTATTATTCTACTTATATAAAGGAAGTTGAAATTTTTGCAGAGTAATTTGTTATATCAAGCTAAGTTGAGCCCAAGTCCTATTAACTACTTTCAGTTGATTGTTTTGACTTTTTTTTTTTTAAACCCTTACCTTCCATCTTAGAATCAATACTGTGTATTGGTTCTAAGGCAGAAGAGTGGTAAGGGCTAGGCAATGGGGGTTAAGTGACTTGCCTGGGGTCACACAGCTAGGAAATGTCTGAGGTTAGGTTTGAACCTAGGACCTGTCTCTAGGCCTGACTCTCAGTCCACTGAGCCACCCAGCTGCCCCCTGTTTTGACTTTATGAAACCACTTTAGTTATCTTGACTCAAGTATTTTCATAAGTGTGTATAATACTTATTTTTTAAAAAGCAATTATCAGAAATCTCCAACTTAAGAGATTATTTACTTTCCAAAAGTTTATAAGTAAAAGAAAAATTGGACTTGTATAGCTCTAGAACAGAATTAGAACCACCGAATCAAAGTTATAGGGAAGCTTATTTCAGATTTCTGAAAATTTTGCAACTCTATTGTCCAACACCATAATAGGCTGCCAATTTAGGAAATAATGTCCCCATCTCTGAAAGTGTGCAAGGGTGATAGATTATCAAAAATATTGTAGAAGAGATTCATGCATCAGACATGAGGTTTAACTAATCAATCAACAAACATTATATACTTAATAGAAATAATTGTGTTTCCCAATCCAAACTATACTACAGATGTATAAAATATGTTTTCTGTAGTGAACTGTTCTTTACTTTGCAGCTTTTGACAAAGGGCCAAGAGGTTAAAGGAGAAAAATTCAGGGTTATGGGGGAGAATTTCATTTAACTTTGTTAACTTGGAAATAACACAGAACTACCAAAGTAGTCAGAAAAACCACTTTTTAATCAGGGACAGGGATAAGGTCCAATATTTGGCCCTTTTCTCAGAGTCTGGCGCCAAAACTTTTACAGAGTCTACACCCTGGACTCTGGGAACATTATCCCTGGGGTTGCCACCGGTCTGTCTATATGACATTAAAATCAGAAAGCTTAAATATCTTTCTTGGGAACTTAGGGACTAAGGATGAAAGGAATATTTGATTGACTTTTCAATAGCCTCAAAAGAAAATGAGGAGTTCCAAACTAGAATAACTGAGGGGCGCTTTACTGTGGACACAAAAGGGAAAGACCCAGCCCAGGACTGGGCTACCTAGGTAAAGGACTTTGGCCTAAGGGGAGAAACCATTGGTACTAGAGATACTTAACATCTGAAGGGATTAGTCATCCCAACCTAAACTCCTTTAAGGCCCATAGTTAGTCTGAGACTAGTGAAGTTGGACTTTCCCTCAGAGAGAAATTCAGCTGTGACAAGGTCAAACCTGAGGCTTTCACTTTCAAGCTAAGTAAACTGGGGTTCTTTAAATCTTTCTAGGTTACAAGTTTGGGGGCTTCCAGATTCCACGTCAACAACTTTATAGATTTTAGAAAATACTTATCTTTTTGTAAACCAGGGAAAATTTGTCAGGGACAGCCCATCAGGTCCTTTCTAATTCTCAATTTTTTTTTATTCACATTAATGGTTTAAACCACAAAACAAACTTGCTTTTGTTTTGTTTTTTTATTTTGTGGTCGATTTTCTCAACTATTTATTTTAACTGCAAATTATGACTATTTTGGCTACATTTTAACTTAAATAACTCTTGAAATTGCAGAGGAAGCCAGCATTTGTAACAATTGAGAATGAATTAAGAAAATTCATTTTGAGTTCTAAGCTACAGATATTGAAGGCATCACTATTCTTCCAGTCTCCAAAGATCACCACCTCAGTGTCATCCTCAACTACTCCTCTAGCCCCATATATCCAAATCTCTTGCCCCATCTTCTTGTTTCTGCTTTCACAACTGCTCTTATGTCTCCTTCACCACCTAGCTACCACCCTGGTACAATCCCTCATTACCTCACTCCTTTACTATTTCAGTAGCTTTCTGGTTGGTTAGTGTTTCATTTCTCTCCCTCTTCCAATTCACCTTCCAGTCAGCTTCCAAAACGATTTTCCTAAAAGGCGGATTTAATCATGTCACTCCTCTACTCAGTAAATTCCAGTGACTTCCTGTTAACTCAAGAATCAATTATAAAATCCTCTGTGTTTAAAAGCTTTTTCACAGCCTGGCCCTCTCTTTTCCAGTCCTCTTATTTTTTAATCTACTTAATATATTTTGCAACCCAGGGACAATGACCCCCTTGCTTTCCTCATAGGGGCATTCTCTAGATTCTTTGACTTTTCACTAGCCTTTTTCCCATGCTTAGAATGTTCTCCCTTCTCATTTCCAACTCCTCAAGCTCAGCCGTTACCTCCTACTCGATCAGGCCCAGATAGGGTTCTTTTACTTGGGGAGGAGCAACTGACATGAAGTGGTAGGAATTGCCACTGGAAGAAGGGGAAGAGAAAGGAAGAGACAGGGAGCCTATATAATGTTTGGAAAAGGTGCTCTCTCTCATTCCCCAGCTTGAAAGTTTTTTATTTGAAGCATCATTATACTTTGAACACCTGGGGGATATCAGTGGCTGACTGGGGAGACAATATAATTCAAAGGAATATCTTTAAGAAACCTAGTCCTGATGAAACAGAATTGCTAAGTTCTCGTTGTACCTGTAAAGCTCATACTTTTTATGGCTAGGAGGCTGGAAACAATTAGTTGAGGAGAGGGGGAAAAATAACCTTCTTGTGCCTTAAGCCAAGTGTGCCTAGAAATGCTAATGAAAACACCTATAGACTAGGCCTACTGTCAATTGCAAATTTTAGCCCTTGCCAAAGAATAGATTTTTTAAGAATTTGAAAATTATTCCCATAATTAATTTAGACAACTAGGACTTGGTTAACTCATGAAGTTTCATGATACTGCCATGACAAGAGAATTACTTCCGCAAAAATTTCTTGTTTTTACCAAATCTTTTGCCTTTGCATAGATTCAGTGTTAAAACTTTAAAAAAGATACACACACACACTCACTCACTCACATATAGGGCATTTTCCTTTTTTTTTAAACCCTTACCTTCCATCTTGGAATCAATACTGTGTATTGGTTCCAAAGCAGAAGAGTGGTAAGGGCTAGGCAATTGGGGTGTGACTTGCCCAGGGTCACACAGCTAGGAAGTATCTGAGGTCAGATTTGAACCCTAGGACCTCCCATCTCTAAGCCTGGCTCTCAATCCACTGAGCTACCCAGCTGCTCCTATATAGGACATTTTCAAGACTGGTTTTCTTAAGTATTTGGCCTCCCTTCTACCATCTTCCCTTTGAAAGATCAGTAACTGATTCCTGACAATGAAACCCAAGGGTACCAAACATAAACAGTTCCACATCCACAAGTGTTAAGATACACAAGGTAAACTGGGAACCTACACAAGGGATGTGAGAAATGGATAAAACACACTAGTTGGTAAATGTCAGTTAAAAACAGTTTTTGGTCACCACTCAAGGTTTTCTTTCTGTGGGTCCTTTCTTAGGGTTTGAGGAAGACACAGGAAGTAAAGTAAATGGTTTAATAATGAGTTTTAAGGGTTGGGAAGTAAGAGAAAGGTCATACTAAATCTGCTTGTCTAGGGATAAGTTCAAGGGGTTGGAAAGTGGAACAAACTCTACACTGACTCTAGCTTAAGCTACCAGGACCAGCCTGTAAGCTCAGAGGGAGGTTGAATGTCTCATTGCAGGGTCCTCTTCAGCTCCAGCGATGATCACACCTTTCCAGGAACCACAGCAAATAAGTCCACAAAGAGGTAAAGTCAAGGAGCTGAACTAGTCTGGTATGTCCACCAACCAGAACTAGATTCTCTACTCAGCCTGACCTTTCTCCCAGGGTAGATGGTTTCGGCAGGAGACAATTACTTTTCTGGGCTCTTCACTTCCAACAGCTAAGTAAGCACCTGACTGCCATCAGTTTCATCCAGAGAGTCTCTAAGAAAAGTCCCTCCTCTGACCAATGTTCCATGATTGGAATTTTCAGGCTTTGCCTGTCAGCTCTAGCTGCTGCTTTTACTCTCCTTACTTTAAAACTTACTTTTCCCTATAACACCTTACCGTTGAATAGTGAAATAACACATGGTCATACAGGAAGTAAAAGAGCCAGGTTTGGAATCCTCTTTAAGTTCAGCACCTTCCATAGGACCACATTGCTTCTCAAACCCTTACCATCTTCATTACTGTCAAACTCCTGGAAAAGCCAGTTATGAATAAATGAATCTCAGGCATTCTTTTTTCCCTTCTGAACTCCAGGCTATGAGTATCTGGGAATGACTTGACTTTTTCCTTCTTAGGGTAGTTACACTTTTCTCTTCATTTTCAAATTTTTCAGTCCATGCTTCCTGCACAGCAAGAAAGGATGACTATAGACATTGAGCTTAGAATTTGATATTTCTCTGTTGCAAATATTGTAAATATATTCACTCCTTAGTAAAGGAAAAACTAAAAATATTATTCATTCTCCTAACATTTTTGTGAAAAGGAACTTTATAGCTTCAGAAACCAGTAACAGTTTGCATGTTTTAAATGCACTTTTCTTTCTAAATCAAAAAATGAGACAATATGAACTACTGCATTATTTATCCTTAATAATATATGTATTTAAATGGCTCATTGCTTCGATTATGAAAAACAGTTCTGTTTATCTTGTGTTGATATAATAACAACAGATGGCAAAGGTGTCATTTCAAATAAAATATTAAACTAAATATTTTAGCTAGCATTTGGCTCCCATAATGTAGATTTTTGTCACAGTAAAATAGATTTATGGGGTCATAGAATGTTTTTTACCTTGAAGAGTCCTTCAAGATGCTTTCACTCAGCCCACTTGATAAAATTGACCAAAAGTCACAGAGCCTATTAGGAGGGAAAGTCATCACTATAAATTTTAGAAACTATTTCAGATTTGAAAAGGACTTTAGAAATCATGTGTTTCAACTTTCTCATTTTATAGATGAGAATTTGTACAATGTCACACAAGTAGTATGATTTAACAGCCAACTCTCCTAAAGGCAGTGATCTTCCTATTATACTATACTGTCTTTCTATAGTGAGATTTTTCTAATTTTTTATCTCCTTTGACTACTCTTGTACTACCAAATGTCTGTGCCACTATTGTTTTAAGTACAGTACTTCATATTTACTATATTTCTAGAACTTTTATAATTATCATCTCATTGTATCTTCATTGGCTCTTTGGTACCAACTAAATAAAGTCAAGCTCTTGATCTCTGTATTCAAAAATCTTCCATATGACTCTACACTATGACTACAGCCTACTTTTTCGGTCTCATCTCAAACTGCTTCCTTTTATATAACACATTCCATGTACCACCATACCTTTGCTCTTCCCCATAACTACAGTGCTCTCTTATCTCTCCTCTACCCTGTCTTGGTAGCTCCTTGGCTTAATAGTTATATTTAAGCCCCATTTCAAATATATTCCTTCTGTAAGCCTTCCCTTAACTTCTATAGCCAAAAGTGATCTCTCATCTATATCCTCATGAACTTATCACACTCTAATTTGTATTTTGTTTATCTGGGTACAAATCACCCCTACATAGTCCCTTGAAAGCTGGCAATATATCTCTGCATTTGTCACTGTTTATTGCACATTGTAGGGACTTTCTGCTTATTGAATGATTGACACATCTGGATCTTCTAAAATGTAACTATTATTTTCTTCTAGGTTAGTTCCTGGTCGTCTCTATGAAACCTGAAGATTTCAAAGTACATTCAGTATACATCTTTCCCCCAGGGAACTGTAATGCCAAGGAATAGATCTACCCCTCTGATGGCAATACAAATACTCTAACTTCCTATTCAGTTTTTTGATTAAGGCTCTAAATTCAATGAAAAACAAAGTTCTTTCTAGTTTCTCATGAAGCCACACTACTGCTTGTTCACTTTGGTGGTGTATGCTTTTATTCCTACTGCATTTTTCCTGAATGATGTAGAATACAACAGAACAATAGCAGTAGAAGCAAATCACACTACTTACAATGGCTCCTTTCACCCAACTTTTGAAACCTTATCTAATACCCACACAAGTGGTAATTTCGTCATAGCCAAAGAGGGGACCAGTGTTTTGATTCAGTGTCTTCTCACCACCAGCCATTATGAAGACATTCTTTGGTACAATTCCAAAGGGCCATTGCCTGATCAAGAAAGAGGAGGTAAGCAGTGCTAAACTTTGATCTGCTTTACTTTGTTCACTTTCAGGGGCCTGTCGTGAAATAGTAGTATGAAAAATGTAAAGATAAAGCCTAGGGAACATTTGAAACAATTATGAAACCTTGAAAAGTATGAAAGAAAAAGAAAAATGTTAATCGTGGAGAATAGGGCCCCAGGGTCTACATTCTCTAGTTTCTTCTTCTTGATCCCAGCAAAAATGTGCAAGGTTAATAATAATAATGGAAGATTATTTATTGCTAGACATGCTTCCTTCTGGGCAAGATCCCTTTGTGTAACTCATAGATTGGGGAGCAGAAATAATAACAAAAATCACTTTGCCCTGTAAATATTCATCTTGTTGCTTTAGAATTGACTCCTAAATTGCAGCATGAAGGTTAGTAACCCCAAGAATTCCTGGGAAGAGAAGCACATGGAAGTTTACAATGGTTCACTTAAGACTAGCATGGGAGAGAAGTGGTACCTGGTCCTTAGGTAAAATAATTATGGACCAGGTGCCAGGCATTATCCTCCTCTTCTGTATGACTTTCCTCAATATCCCATGCTGTTCAAGGATCTCCTGAAGCATATATAGGTAATAATGTGACCTTGAACACAGTTTGATTTTCCTCTTTAAACTCCACAAGCACAGCATGAATATTATGTGCTTCATATAAGACACATTTGTCTGAGAGAAAGACATAATCAGTTTACAATAAAGAAGAAAAGCTAGGGAAGAAAAAGAAAATGCCAAATTATTTCCTTTATGTTAAGGAAATGTGACAGAAAGGAATTAGATTAAATGTAAGTGAAAATGTCATAACTTAAGTATCTAAGTAGAATTGAATGGACTGACTAAAGAGATTATTTAACTCACTAAGATAACTCATCTTTGTAGTGGGGCTTATGCTTACCCACCTGGAGACAGGAAGATGGCTAAGAAGAGCTCTGGATATACCTCTAGGCTGCCCTAAGATTCTATAATACTATTACAAACTTGACAGAAGATGTCAATAGTTCAGCCATTCCCCAATTGAGGGACAGCCCTTCATTTTTCAAAATTTTGGCACCACAAAGAGTGCAGCTATGAATATTTTTGTACAAGTATTTTTCCTTATTATCTCTTTGAGTTACAAACCTAGTAGTGGTATTTCTGGATCAAAGAGTATTTCTTCTAAAGCCCTTTGCGCATAATTCCAAATTGCCTTCCAGAATGGCTGGATTAATTCAGTTGTTTGTTCTTAATAAGACCTTCAAGTATTCGGCAGAAAAGGCAACTATCACTTCTTCATCCCTTCCTTTTTTCTTTATCCTTCCCACCTCACTTCCTTTTATTCCTTCATTAATCTAGTCAGAGGTCCTTTTCAGTTGCCTAACTACTTGCCTCCACCTCCACAAATACAACCATAGCACATTTTTTTAGCCCCTTCCCAGGCTTTCATGGAAAGTATAAATGTTATATATGTCACAGTGACAGGAATTAGAAAGTACTATGTCCAGATGAAATCCAAAATTTGAAATTTTCCCCAAAACTCAATGTGGACAGATAATAATCAAACTCTACAATAGCCTGCTACCAACCATTGGCATTACTGTGAACAGATTTTCTTCCCGAATAACTGATTTCCACAAAAGACTTTGTCCATATAGTTGCAGCCTTGGGGTAGAGCTGCCAAGTGGAAAAAACACTGAAATTGGAGTTGAGTTGTTGTTTTGGTGGGGAGGGGTTCTAGTTCTAGCTTTGGTCTGTTATCTCGAACAAGTCTCTTCTCTAGACCTCTGTCTCCTCATCTTTAAAATGACAGAACTAGACTGAAATGTTCTCTAAAGTTCTTTCCAACTCAGAAATATTAGGGTTTTAAAATGAAGTGTACAAATTTTGTTTTCCTACCTTTCCTAGGTTTGAAATCCACTGGTGTTTCTCATGATACATTCAGTGACTGTGCTATGAAATTGTGTTGGCTCATGTTTATGAATCTCAATGAGACTAGGATATCAGTCTGGTATGAAGCTGATAAATCTTTTCTTATCAGTCAGTAAGGGAGAGGATTTAAACTTATTACAGGAAAAAGTTTATTGTAATAACATGCATTAATATAATGGAATTCTTATACAATATATTCATGCAGTATTCCTTGCTAGGGAAGAATAGTCATTCATAGTCCTATGTACTTTGATGTGATTTTTCTTAATAAGAGGAATGAGAGAGATTTTTAAACTAAATATATAAAGTCAGGCTAAATTATGGCAAAAACTAAAGATAGTTCCAATAATTTTCACTGTCTCCTGCCTTTTATTTGTACCTAAAATGGTCTGTGCTATCTAGAGGTTAACAAGTATGATTGAGAACTATGAAAATCAATACAAATTGTTAAGTATTTTGGTGAAGTGCAATAGCACAGTCATCATGCTTTGTTATTACCCTCAGGATTGGGAGAGACCTTAGAAGTCAACTCTCTTCCAGCATCCCCAGAAAGTAATCTCATAGCAATACTTCCAGGGATGAAGAAGTAATTTTCTCCTAAGGTCATTTGTTCTGTTATTGAATGATTCTAATTGTTGGGAATTGCTAACATATCAATCTGAAAAGTCTGCCTCCTTTAAATTTCTACCTATTGTTTTTAGTGTGCCACCTCTCCATCGCCCCGGAGCCTAATGGAATAAATTGGTTCCCTCTTAAAAATGACATTCAAATTGATCTTGCCCCCTCCTCATGCCCCCATCCCTATTATATCTTTCCAATGCTAGTCACTCATATTCTTCAACTACCTGTGAAGACATGAAATCTGTATGTGTAAACTATATGTACACCTACACACACTAATTAGATCTAGGTGAAGTGTGATCTAGAGTTAAAACAGAGTTTTTATTCTACCTGGTAGACCAGTGATGGGCAAACTATGGCCCTTGGGCCAGATGGGGTGGGGGGGTTCTGAAATATTATATCTGCTGGCAGGACATTATTCCTAATCTGATGAATACAATGAGTAGGATACAGTACAATGAAACTTTGAAAGAGTTGCCTTAGAAACAGACTGACAGATGAGCATTTCCTTTCCTTTGGCCCCCTTTTTAAAAAGTTTGCCCATC
The DNA here is from genome assembly GCF_016433145.1 of Gracilinanus agilis. Classification (NCBI taxonomy): domain Eukaryota; kingdom Metazoa; phylum Chordata; class Mammalia; order Didelphimorphia; family Didelphidae; genus Gracilinanus; species Gracilinanus agilis. The sequence goes on along the minus strand of NC_058131.1, from coordinate 387,590,563 downwards.
ACTGTGCTAAACTGTTTATTCCCAATGACTTCTGGCCAGGCAGTTGATTTGTATTTCATTTCTTGATGACATTGACAAGCACAAATATATCCAGAGAGGGTTAAAAAAACATGACTGACGGAGGATCAGTTGAATGCCCTAAAAAATTTAGTCTTAAAAAGAAGAGATTTAGGTGCAATATTATTTGTCATATTTGTGGTGAAAACTATAAATTTATTCACATTGCCTACCAATGAAATATCTGATAGCTATAAAAATTAATAGACTGAAAGATTCACATTTTTAGTTTGTGGTGAATTTTCATTTGTCTTTTGCTACTCTTTTTTAGCCTAGAGTTTGAGTTCATAAATCCATGGTTTATATGGATTTATAGCATATAGCCCTCATTTACTCTCCATATATATGGAGACACATACCACATGTGAAAATATATGTATTATATGCACTGTTATTATTAAAAATGATGATGGTCGAGATCAAAAGGGAGACTAATATTTTAATAAAAGCCATACTGATAGAGATAAACTGACCACATGCCTGTAAGAAAAACCTATTCCAACCTCACCTCAGCCATTTACCTTCCTCTCTCCTCGAGCTCAGGTAACTAAAGAGGACTTTCCAAGTCACTACCCCCTACTTAAAATAGTCCCTCACCTTTAATACGTCATCCAAAACAGGAAACCCTTTGGACCACGGGAAATGTAGTTTTAAGGACCCCCACAGGTCCACAGAAGTTTGTCAAACACTATATTGAGGTTCAATCCTTCCAAATAGAACCCCAGGTGATTTTAACTAACACAGCACATATAATATATAGGTTCCTATGGATTTATAGAATATAGCAATTCATTTGGGTAGAAATTTTGCATAAGGAACTTTTTGTATTGGGATATTACTAAAAAAAAGAATTTGTTTAATCACATTATACTTTACAGTGTAATTTTCCTTTTTATTTCCCCTTGGGTAACTAGGTGGAAAATGGTTGATCTTCAGAAACTACCTGAATATCACCAATGTAACCTTTGATGACCGTGGTCTCTATACCTGTCTAATCACTTCTCCAGTCTATTACTCTTATTCTGTCACCCTAAGAGTTATCTTCACTTCGGGAGATATGAGCATCTACTACATGATTGTATGCCTGATTGCCTTCACAATAACTCTCATCTTGAATATTACACGACTGTGCATGATGAGTAGCCACCTTCGAAAGACTGAGAAAGCCATCAATGAATTCTTTAGGACAGAAGGCGCAGAGAAGCTTCAGAAGGCCTTTGAGATTGCCAAACGGATTCCCATCATTACTTCAGCCAAGACCCTAGAACTGGCCAAAGTTACACAGTTTAAGACCATGGAGTTTGCCCGATATATAGAGGAACTGGCAAGAAGCGTTCCTCTCCCACCTCTCATTCTTAATTGTAGGGCATTTGTAGAGGAGATGTTTGAAGCAGTGAGGGTGGATGATCCTGATGACATGGGAGAAAGAATCAAAGAAAGACCAGCATTAAGCGCCCAAGATGGTATCTATGTCATCACTTCAGATATTGGGCGTAGTAATTCCCCAGAAGGAGATTCAGAGGATGGCTCTCTGAATGAGCAGGGCCAGGAGATAGCAGTTCAAGTTTCTGTTCATCTTCAGTCGGAAACTCAAAGCATTGGTACAGCTTCTCAAAACAGCTGTCATTCCAATGCATCTGAAGATTTAGGATCTCCTGAACTCAACTCTAACTGCAAAGATGGAGCATCTGAAAGTTAACATTTGATCTTTTCATAACTTATAGGGGAAGGTATCTAGGAAAACACACCCTGTCTGACAACAATGACACACAGAAATTACTGGACTTTTTTGCAGAATGAAAATTGCCAAATCTCCCAGGGAAAATGCAATTTTTTTCCTTATTTGATATTTCTCATCCATGATTGCAAGCTCCCTAAATTTTATTCATAGACTCAGAATTTTAGAGCTGGAAGAAATCTTAGAAATCAGTGTGACAGGGGCAGCTAGGTTGTTCAGTGGTTAGAGAACTAAGCATGGCTCAGGTCTTGGGTTCAAATTTGGCCTCAAACACATCCTAGCTTGTGTGACCCGGGGCAAGTCACTTACCATCAGTTGCCTAATTCTTCCTGCTCTTCTGTCTTGGAATCAATAGACAGAAGGTAGGGGTTTGGGGGGAAAAAAAGAAATCAGTGTGGCATAGTGAAAAATCAGACCAGAAGTCAGAAGACTAACAATTGTAGTCCTTGTTCTTTTCTTTATTATTTTTATAGCCATGAACAATAACTTTACCTCTCTAGGCCTCAGTAAAATGGAGATCAAACCAAATGATCTCCAAGCCACTTTAAAGCTCTAAAATTCTTTTAGCCATCATCTCTAAGCCAGTAAAATCTTTAGCACATCCCAAAAAGAAATCCTTCCCTAGACTCCTTAACTACGAGTTTAAGGATTCAGGAAAAGGTTTTTTCCCCAAATATTTTATCACATGGATAGTAAAATTACATATCCATGGTTGAATCTGTATGATGAACTATGCTTATATATGGGAGACTAATTTTACATGTGAATAAATTACTTTGAATAAATTGCTCCCGTTTGAAAGGTGTATAATATATTTTAGGTCACCAAATTACCATAATGCATTGAAGGTAGTAATTTATAAAATGGTTCACAAAAGTAATTCACCTAAGAAAAAATTTTTTATGTTTTATTTGAATAAGATACAGTATCCAACTGTCTTTCTCTGTTGTAAATTATGAAACATAAAGATTTTAAAATCATTTTTCATAGACTAACTTTGGATAAAAAGATTGTGTGGGAGAAATCCCATTTTAATCATGAATGTGAAAATAATTTCTCAGTCTTTGAAAGTTGATAGAATATCTATCCTTAGTCATTTAAGTTATGGCAGTGAAGATTGTCTTTCCATGTCCCCCAACCTTACTCCTATTTGGATTTGTAGACAGGGCTGCATTAGTGCCCAATTAGAAGAAATTCAAGAGGTTTGCTAAGGAGTCATAAACTTTTAATGGAAAAGATTATGAAGTCTGTATTATGTTTAATTTGATACCTTGAAGGGTCAGTTTCATTGATGTGTATATATCTTCCACCAACTTACAATTGCTATGGCCAAAGAAATTCATTACCTGGAAAGCCAGCCTTTTGGTGATAAGCCTCTCCTGAATTTCATGGACTTGTTGAATGACAGACACATAATCCATCATTTGTCCCTTTCAGCTCAGTAGACTCTGCTATGGAGCTAACCAGGCATGGTTTTAAAGGACCTAGGCTTACCTCTAAGGCATGGTGAGCCATAGCATTAGGACTTTAGTGGAAGTCAGTTATATTACTGTATAAAAATAAAATGCCAATTGGTCTTAGAATTATCTCAAAGCATGTATTTTATAATGTGGAATTTGTGGTTCAATTGTAAATATGAACCATTCAGATTGCATTTCTTATTTGAGATGTGGTGTTATTATTATATCTCATAAACATGCTACAGATTTTCTTTCAGTTCCTGAAAGTACCGTGCCATATAATTTTAAGAACTTGGCAACTAAAGCGCCATTTAGTACCTCACATTTCTCTCATTTGGCTTCCAATTATTGAAACATAGCTGGTAAAAATGGCTCCTAAGGGGAACATTTAGAGATGATTTGAACAGGATTTAATTTCTTGTTTCAGAGGAAGGATGGCAGAAAATGCAATGAATAAAAACTGATAAAGATAATCATTCCCTTTGTCTTGGTTGATCAGAAGTACTCATGGGCCTTAGACAGGAACAGATCTATGTATGCTTGTATCAGATGCCATTAAGGAAAAAAAGAGATGTTGCATCCATTTATGAGCCAGTCAAAATTTAGTATTCTTAGCTGACAGACTTATGTTTCTACAAGCCTTTCCCCCCATAGACTTGGCCATGGAGCAAAGATTTTTTTTTCTTTTTAACATTTGAAAGTTTCAGAACAACTCTATTTTCCCACTATTACTATAATGTTGGAAGAATAAGCAAAATGTTTTTTGTTTAGGTGATCTGGCACACTGTTTTATGTCCCAGATGCTGGCTTTGACCAAAAGACATACAACATGAGCAAAAATACATCATTTTCTAGAATATAACTGCCTTATTACAGAAAATAGCTTCAAATGAAATATTTTGGTAGTAGAAATTGAAGTGTTTTCAAAATGCTAATATATAGTTCATAATAGTGTCCTACAAAATGACACCCCAGTTTGATGATTTTTTTTCTGCATAGTTTCACATTAAAACATACAACTTGATGAAAGGTAGCCAAGGATGTGAGATGAGAATCTTTTGACAGTATACAAGAGTAACTTGATTTTGAAGCAAATGTAACTTAATTGTGAACAATATAGAGATAGCTGTTCTGTTGGGAGTTACAGTAGGTCAACAATTAAGCTGAGTTGTTATCTCAGGCATCCCGCCTACTCACCAGCATCATTGATTCCACAAAAATAAATAGGGCAGAATTACATTATGAGGAAGTTGGATTCATAGCTCCAGTTCAAGTTCAAATCATCATCAGCCACTTTGCATCTCAGACAAACTGATAAATGAGGTTTTATTTCAGAATTTTCCAGTGTTATATATTGAGTCTTTTGATTATCACATTAGTCATGTCAGATGTTTGATCTGGGTAATGTTATGCAAAGTAACCCTATACCGCTTAGCATATGTTTTCAAGAAGAAACCATGTTTGTTATCATACTCTGTATATTCATATATTGTCAAGTTTTAACTTTTTGTAAAATTCTTGACTTTCTGAGCTAAAACTACAGTTTTTGGACAATCACTGGTATATTTCTCTTTTTAGCCTGACTTGACTTTTTAAGTAATATAAAATGCTGTTATGTAATATTTCTAAAATACTTTCATCATGGGCATTTGTAATTTTTAAATTGTATTGTGATTTATGAACAAGCAAAAATGTCTTTATCAATGGTAAACTTACAGAATAAATTTTACAAAAAATAAAGCATTTTCTCTTCTCATTAAAATCTATAAAGAGCATTCATTACCTTTCAAGAAGATACTGGTCCAGTTGTAGGCTGTCCTACTTGTGGTATCAGGCTTTTTGTTGTTATCGTTACAACAGAATTGTTGCTATTACAACATTTTGTCATGTTTTAGTGACCTGGCCTTAGGCCCAGGTGACCATCTCTTTCCCAGCTGCCTAGATAAACATTTTTAAATAATTGGCTATTATTAAGTTAGGAGATATAGTTTCAACAAATATAAATTATTAGAATATGAAGTTGAGCCTCAAATAAAATGATGAATTTTCAATTTATTTCCTCTATGTCTTCTTCTGATCTCTATGCATTTAAAAATGTTTATTTGAGGCTTTTGTGCACATGTTGTAATTATATTCAATATATGTTAATGTTCATAAATTGCTGGGTTTGTTTTTCATCAGCTATATTTTATTTCTTCAAACTGTTCATGTTAGTATTTTTTTTGCATGAAAATATTCCATATTACTTTTTTTTACTAAAATTTAGGTAACCATTCCCTAAACTTCAGACATATTGTTTCTAGTTCTTTACTTTTACATATGAACTAACTGGACATATTTTTATTCAGATGAGCACTTTTTATGTTTTAAATATATCTTTGGAATATACATGTAATCCCAGCAGGATTTCTGAGTTAAGGTATGTTCACTTTCATGATTGATTGTTTTCCCAAAAGCTTGCATGGAACTACAGTCACACTGACAACATAACAGTTACTATGCCCCCATGACCCTGGCAACATTATACTTTATAGATTTTGCCAATTTGATTGTCAGCTGATAATTCAAAGTTCTAATTTTTATTTCTATTTTTAGAAGTAGCATGTCATAGCATGTCTTAGAGTCGGAAAAGCATGTTTAAGTCCAACATCGTGTGTGTGTGTGTGTGTGTGTGTGTGTTGGCTGTGTTACCCTGGACAAGTCACTTAACCCTTAGCATTGCTCTAGGCAATTCTCAAAGACTATTAAAAAATTTTATTTGACCATTTCTCTATTAGGATTAGAGACAGGGAAAAGGAAATAGAGCAATGAACTGGGAATCAATAGCTAAATTCAGACCCCAGATCTCTACTTCTTAGTAATCCTAGTGGCTCTATGTGTATATTTTTATGTTAATATTCAATAAATGTTACTACTGCCACCACCTCCAAATAAACTAATGTTCAAGTACCAATATAGTATCCATCAGTAGCGGGGAGGACCTTGTAACAAATGTCAAGAAAAACAAGTTCCTACAGTGGCCATGTCTAAAATAGTACCTACTGCCTTACAACTGTGCTATAGGTAAGGCTGACTTTGTTTAGCCCTGTTTTGTAAAGCCAAGGAAACAATTTGGACTAAATAACTACAAAGGTCACATAGCAAGGAAATAGCAAAGCAGAATTTTAAACTGACTCCAAATCTGGTTCTCTTTTTATATTCCTTCATATATGATAAAGACAATGTAGTCTAGCAAAAAGAGCATTGTACTAAGACTTAGGAAACCTACCCTAGCTGATAGCCTTCTGAATGGACTTTGGCAAGTCACAACCTGTTTGGGCCTCAGTTCCTAATTTGTATAATGATTTGTTTCAACTCACCTCTAAACTTGAAGCTCATTCCCAGGAGGGGAGAGAAAGAACATGATTCATGTAACTATGGAAAAATATTCTTAATAATTAATTTTTTTTTGAAAAGCTCATTACCTCTTATACTGCAAATTTGGAAACTTCAGTTCTTCAAATCGGGGATAGAACAAATTAGAAGCATTCTCACAATACTTTCAAATTCAGCTACTCTGTAGGTGATCTCTAGACCTCATGTTTGAACACTGAAAGGTGACGGCACATGGAACAGTGTAACCTACCTACACTGGAGGAACATAAGTCTTAATTTTGTGTCATTGTTGGAGATAATTGAGGCAGCAGGAGGCATAGTGGATAGAGCTCTGGGCTTGGAGTTAGAAAGATCTGAATTCAAATCTAAGCAGTGTGACCCTGAGCAAGCCACTTAACCTGTTTGCCTGTTTCCCCAGCTGTAAAATGGGGATAATACCAGCACATATCTCACAGGGTTATCATGAGATCAAATGAGATACTTGTAAAATGCAAAGTCCTTAGCACAGTGCTTGGCACATACTAGACATCTTCCCTCCTCTCCTTTTCCCTCCCCTTCCATGGTTAAATGACCAATTTCAAGCCATGATCTGATCTGATCCCACAGTCTCCAGTGAAGTTTCCTTGAAGACTAGATCCAGGAGACACTCTCCAGGAGACTCCCTCAGCCAAGGATTTTTTGGCTTTTATGATGGTTTCCTGTCCCTGCCCCTTGTCACAGGGGCCAATCACGGTTTCCAAATTGTCCAGCACTGCCCAGGGGCAATGTCTGTGGAATTGGCTTCTCACCTCTAAAGGTGTTAACTCTCCTAGGATTTACACATTTCTGCATTTCTGAGTGTGTGAACTCTTAAAAAAAGAGTTCAAAAGTTTCTGGCTGTTTGAGTTAGAAAAAAAGGATGGAGCTCTCCAAGTATCTTACTGGCTTCTCACCTAGCACTAAGTAGGATGTGAATTCACTAAGTAGTTTTTAAGCTCCTCCACCTAGTTCAAGCTTGTGTTGATTCAATCAAAAGGTAAGCAAAGGCGGGGCAGCTGGGTAGCTCAGTGGAGTGAGAGTCAGGCCTAGAGACAGGAGGTCCTAGGTTCAAACCTGGCCTCAGACACTTCCCAGCTGTGTGACCCTGGGCAAGTCACTTGACCCCCATTGCCCACCCTTACCACTCTTCCACCTATGAGACAATGCACCGAAGTACAAGGGTTTAAAAAAAGAAAAACAAACAAACAAAAAAAAAAAGGTAAGCAAAGGAGAGTTAATCCTGTCCTCACAATCTAGTGAGGTACTAAGTAGGGGTACTTAAGTTATTGTTAACCAAAATTTTTAACTCCAACTAGGCAAAGAGAATAAAGGATTCCCTTTTCACAAGTATAAACTCTGAGTAGACAAAGAGAACCAAGAATTTCCTTTCACAGTACAATAACACTACCTCAACCTAAACCTCTCCAGTTAAATTTAATGCAGTTGAAGGTCACAGCAGAATGAACAGTGAGCTGGCCTTGGAGTCGGGAAGATCTAGATTCAAGTCCTTTTCACATACATGACCAAAACCAAGTCCCTTAAACCCTCAGTGCCCCCAGGCAACTAAGAATATAAATTAAAAACAAGTTGTTGATCTGCATCATTAGAGGAAGTTTCTGCCCAGGGTTTCTTACACAAATGAAATCCCAAGTATGGACAAAATGAACTTCTTTTGATTGCCACAGCATAGTATTCCATTGAGTTTGTAATCATCTTATATGAATTGGTACATCAGCTGCAGTTGCTGAAGCATAGTTCAATAATGGATTGACAGTTGACCCAAACTATGTTTCCTGAAGATATTGTCATTGTAAAGAAGAGGTGTCAGTAAATGCTTGACACTAATTCCTCATGTAAATTGTATAGTGTGGTAGTAGCTATCCCACTGCAGGGGGAAAAATATCTAAAAAGAACCTTCAGTAACATCAATGAATGTATTATCAAATTTACTAGATTACAGATTAAACTTTCATGTGCATGTAGAAGCTTAGAGACACCAGCAATGTGCACCTTAAAAAGTAGACATTTGTCTCCTTGATATATCTTTAAAGAGCTTCGTTTGAATCCACTCTTTGCTACTGTGTCCTTGAGCAAATCACCTCACTTCCTCAAACTTCAGTTTATAAGTGTTCTCCAAACTTTTTTTGATCATGTATCCATCAGTAAAATTTTTTTAGCCTAAATCTCCAATAATGTATGTTATTTATAAATTTATGCACTACTGTATTAATAATTTTATACAGTATAAAATATAATAATTTAACATTAAGGATAGGTGAAATATTTAATGATACAAAAATGCCTTCTAAAAATGACATTTTAGTGAGTAAAGGAATTGAACAAGCTTCATTATTTCTGAAAAACCTTGTATAGCAATTCAAAGATCTAGGTCTGAGTCCAATTTTACTTTGATAACTGATTGGCATAGCTGGCACAGAGATATATAGATACAAGTGAAAGAAGTACATTATTGGCTGTGTTTACTAAATCATATTGGGCATTTTTCAGCCTCTAACACCAGTTATTTAAAAGTTTTTGTTTAAATTTGGATAGTAAATTTCCATTTTCCCTGTTTTTGCAAATGAATTGGGTGTTTGATTTCTATATTTTTAACATATATGAGTTCAAAACCTACAGAAACTCTTTGGAAAAAACTTCAAGTTAGAAAATTTCCAAATTTTTAAAGTGTTCAGATAGTAGAATTTTTATAAGTAAACACATCATTTTCAACAACCCAGGAAGTTAGCATGCAGAGGATGGCCAACGGTGTCAAACACTACAGAAAGGTTAAGAATAAAGAAAGATTGAAGAAAGGCTGTCAGATGTGGCAATTAAGAGATTATTTGTAACTCTGAGGAACAATTATAACAAGGAAATTGGGAACTTAGGAAACACCAAAAGGATAATGGTGGTGTCAGAACAAATAAGAAAGTTCAAAAAAGGGGTTGGTTTGGAGGGAGAACAAAATGAGATCTGCCATGCACAATGCAAGCTGTCCATGTCTACTATTGTTGTGGCTTTGCTCCATCAAAAATAAAACAGAAGAGGGGAGAGAGAACAGGCAAGGCAGAGATCCACTGTTACCAGGTTTTTTCATGGACTTTAGAGCCCATCTAGGAGAAGGAAGTCTACAGAAGCCACAAAATAGGGTAAGAGGTAGTATACAGGAACAAGGGAAGGCATTTTCCCAATAAAACTTGCACAGCTACTACAGATGCTCAGGTCTCTCCTCAGATCGACACAGTCTAAAAAGGGAGAGACTTGGAGCTAACTTGCCTAGCCACTGAGAGGGCAACTGTTGGAGAAAAAAATGGTTTGAAGAAATATAAAAATCATTACCATGATAGTAAAGGAGTGATATGGCTGTTTCGAAGATCAGCCCTGAAGTTGTCTACTGTGGGGAGGGTGGGATATGACCCATCTTCCTTCCAAATGGTTGCCCCTTATCATGATAGCCCCCACTTTAGAAACCACTGAACTATAAAGTGGAAATAACTTCTCTGGCTCTCACAAATGGGAGTTTAGGACCATAAAACATTGTATGACTGTGGACTGTTTGTATTATATATTTACAAAATTATTGAGTTGGGCAAAACTTTTTTTAAGCGCATACAAAAAGCCCTCAACTATTTGATTATGGCATGGAGGTATACCTGGGTTCTCAAGGACTATACCAGTCAAGTGCAAACTCTAGCAGGTTTTACACAACTTTAGGTTTGCCTTTGGAAACAGACCATGATTGCTTTCTGAAAACTAGTTGAGCTAAGTATGAAGAGGCTTAATACCAGTAGGCCAGCCATTAGGTACTGAATTCTTTAGTTGTAACAGCCCTAAAGTGTCTTTTGGCCTTGACAAGTCCTGCTTCTGTAGTGATTATGGCAGAGTAGGAGGCAGATTTTCTCAGTGCTTTAAAGCGTGTTTTAAAAATTTGTCTTGAATTTAGACCATTTATAAACATTGACAATTGGGACTAAAAACAGAAGGTCTTTTGTTCTAGTGAGTGGAAGTCTTCAACTCGATCTTATTAATATAACATTCTTGCCATAAATGATAACCATATGAAAAAGCTGAAGCTCAATGGAATGATGATTTATTGTCCTAGGAGGCTCAAATAAAGGAATTAACAGAGTTATTATGTACCTCAAGGAAATGAGAAATGCCATTTCACGAGACATTAGGTCATATAATGCAACAAACCATAAGAACATTTATTCCAAAAACATGGAAATCATAGCTTTTAGATTTAGAAATGGAAGAGACATAGATTATGTGGTCAATTTATAGCTGGCATTTATATAGTCATTTAAGGGTTTCAATGTACTTTACATCCATTGCCTCACTTTAACTTCACAAGAACCCTGTGAGCTAAGTAGCACAGGTATTATTCTCATTTTCCAAATGAGGGAAAAGGCTCAGAAAGTTAAGTGACTTATCTAGGATCACACAGCTAGTAAGTGTCAGATTTAATTCCAAGTTTACTTGACTCCAAGTTCAATTCTCAATATACTTCTCTTGACAACCCCAACCTTATTGTTGAATAATTATAACTTAAAACCACCACCCTTTACAAAGGATAAGGAGGAAACTGAAACTATAAAGAACTCAACAAGATCCTCCAAAATAAATCAACTTTGTACTTAAATGTTTGTTGATATCAATGCAAGAATAAGCATAAGGGAATAAGTATTTGTACATCATCTACTATATGTCTAGGTGGTTCAGTGGATGGAATATTGGGCCTGGACTCAGGAAGGCCTGAGTTCAAATCTGAGCTTAAACATTCACTAGCTTGTGTTACCTTAGGCAAGTCACTTAACCTCTGTTTGCCTTAATCCAGCGGAGAAGGAAATGGTAAACCACTCCAATGTCTTTGTCAAGAAAACCCTATACATGACTCAACAACTTGTCATACACTGTGCTAAATACTTTACAGATATCTCATTTGAAACAACAACCCTATAAGGTAGGTGCCATTATCCCCATTTTACAGGTGAGAAAATGGAAGCAAATAGAGGTTAAGTGACTTGCCCAGGGTTACATATCTAGTATGTGTCTGGGGACTGGATTTGAATCAACTCAGATCTTCCTGACTCCAGGCCCGGTAAAAAAAAAAAATATAGAAATAGGAGTCAGAATTAATAAAAAAAAAAGTAGCCTTAGTCCTGCAGACCAGAGGTATCAAAAATAAAAATGAGGGTTGATAAACCATACATAAAGGATTCCTGCAGGCTGCATATTGACTTAATATTTTTATTTTGTTAAATATTTTCCAATAACATCTTAATCTGGTTCTGACTGTACTGGGGAGTGTCAGTGGCCATATCTAGCTCTTGGGTATTCAAGAATAAAGAATAGGGTAAAATTGAACTCATTAATTATCAATTCAAGATTGTAAAGGCCAGAAAATTAAGCCAGAGCAGAGGTAACATGTTGCCTGTGACTGTACTGAGAAATGGAGAGCCTAGAAGTCATGGTAAGACTTTTTTAAGGATTTAGAAAGAGTAAGAAATTTCAGAATTCTTAATGATAGAAATAGAACTCTTTAATGATGGGAAGATTAAAGGTGTGGCTGAAATAGAATAAAGGAGAAAGTCATGGGATCTGAGGAAATTAAGGAATTAGAAGGCCAGGGAATTGGAGAGAACATCAACATGTATCTCAAGATCTCCTAGTAGAGGGGCAAGGGAGAGGAAGACTGAGAGAGGATTCTTTGAGAAAGGAGAGAGAATGATCTGAGGGCCATACTTAACTGCTACCAGGATCCAGATTGAATCATTTATGAACATCAATATCAGAACTTCAAAGGAAAGGCAACTTCCAAGTGATGGTGGAAGATGGAGGATCTCGAAGTGGCAATGGGGAACAAGGGATAATCTGATACCCAGCTCCAGGATGGGGATGGGGTGAGGATGGGGAAGATGAGTAGCTAAAGGGACAGCCAGTACTGAAAAGTAAAGCCAGGAGGATCCAGGTCTTTATGAGTGCCAGAAAATGGAAGGACTCTTAGAGGTAGAAGTCTAAGATGAAGGGCACAAAGGATGAATGAGGAAGAACTAGATTGTGATATGAATGTCAGAACACTGAATTTTCAGAGCAAAGATAAAAATCAATAATAAAATGAATAAAATTGAGAGCATATATCAAACAATCAAAACAACTCCATCCTACTTAAATGAAATATTAACAGAAAAATGGGGAGTGAATCATGAACATTGATACCAACTGTCATTTCCTAAAGAAGTTTAACCAATTGAAATCAATCACTACAATAAGACCAAAAGAGCCTAGATATTGCCTTAGTAAATACTTGTTCTCCTTGCCAAAATATGTAAAAGGATGCATAGATAGAAAGGAACAAGGATTTTTAAGCACCTAACACTATTTGCCTACTCACTTTAGAAAAATCTCATTTTTGATACTCCCAACAACAATAAGAATTAGGTGCTATTATCTTCATTTTACAGATGATAAAACAGATGAATAGAAGTGAAGTGACTTGACCAGGGTCACACAGCTAGTGCCATAGGCCAATTTGAACTCATTTTCCTCATTCTAACCAAGAACTCTATCCACTGAGCACCTAGAAGTGTACTGAATTGTTTACCTTGTTATAGTTTTTAGTCATTGTATATATTCACCCCTCAACACCTCATACAAAACCAGTCATGTTTCTTTGGCATATTTATCTTCCTTGTGTGGCAATACGAGTCTCTTAAACACATATACTACCATTTGTCCAGGCATTCCTCAAATGCCAAGCCCCATCTTTTTAACACCAAGATGTTCTTAAGTGTGTGGAGAGCCATGGAATATCATAGTCTGAAGAATTAGTTGAGGATGAGTAGGTTGAAGTATATTGCCAATAAAGAATTGGGTGGGAGGACCAGCCTAAAAGACATCATCAAGGAACCATATGGAGGTAGGCCAACCTTGTAAAAAAGAACAAGAGATACTAATGAATGACTCATTGCTTTATTAATACCCCAAGCAATGTAAGGAAATCAGAAAGTCTGCAGCATGATGAGTTAGGATTTAAAGGAACTGAGAAAAGTCTATGGAACAAGAGGGCATGTGGGCATATGTATTAAGATTACAGATCCATCAAAACATAGAAGTATAAAAGGGAAAAAGAATTGTGCTAACTTTCTTTGTGGAATTAAAAACAGATTCCCATCAGGCTCTTGAGCTTTAATGTTTTCACTTGGACTCAATTGATTAGAAATATATATATGTAAATATACATATGTCTATCCATCTGCTTGGAGGATCCCAACTGTTACATGTGGCTTAGTCATCTCAACAGTTGGCAGCCCTTTGTTTTGTGTTCAATTTTCGCTTTGTATCAACAAATAGCAGGACTGAAGTGCCCTAGACAATGGTGAATCAGATTGAGAAGTCCATTTTGACTGAAAGATCCTTCATCTAGGATATAATCAGTTCCTAACAGAAATGATGTTAGAGAACTTTTATACTCTCAGAAGCAGAAGAAACCTTAGCACAATAGAATGTCAGGAGCTGAAGGGACCTTAAAACAGAGCATGGCAGAAACAGGGAGGACATTAGAATATAGAATGTCAGAGCTAGAAGGAACCTTAGTCATTTAATTCTATAGTTCCTTCATTTTCCAGATGAAGGCACTGATATGCAAGGAGATATACTTTCTTCTAAAAAAGGTCTACCTGTGAAGTAAGCAGTTCCAGCAGTTACATTTTATGCCTAATTTAGACATCGCTTAGTGGTCAGTCAAACCTAATTTGAAGTGATCTATTCTAGGTTCCTTAAACTCTCCCACTTTAAAGTCATAAACTGGGTTCTTTGTATTATCCCAGCCATATTCATAAACTTTCCCTCATGTATCTCCAAGGTCAAACACACTGTGACAGTTGGTAATATTGGTTTAGAGATGATAATAATAATAGCTGACATTTATATAATGATTTAAGGTTGGAAAAGCACTTCATGAACATCATCTCATTTGAGTAGCCACAAGAAACTTACAGTGTAGGCACCACAGGCAGGAATGTGCTAGAGCCAGCTCTCTCTTTAGAGCCAATTGTTAAATTTTTTATCTGAGCATTTACATCTTGGAAATCAGCAAAGTCAAGGCTTGTTTTTTTGTTGTTGTGTTGACTGTCTAAACTTAAAGTATTGAAGAAAATGTCAATAATGTGGCTTTTTCTTTAAAGTCTGTCATCTGTTTTGGGAAAGCTAGTTGTTAAACATATCTTAGCCAACTCCTGAGGACAGGCATAATTAATGACATTTTACAGGTAAAGAAACTAGGACTTGCCTATGATCCCATAGTTAATGTCAGTGATGGGATTTGAACCTAGACCCCTTCTAATTCTGGCACACTATCCACTTAACATTTTTCTTTCTTCATATTGAAAAGTCTGTCAGAGATTCCCTAGTCCAGCCTGTACCTGAAACATGAATTCTCTCTAAAGCTTCCCTGATAAACATATCTTCCATTTGAAAAACCTCTCGTGACAGGGAATAATGAACAATTATTTATTGAGTACCTCCTAATAATAGCTCATATTTCTAAGGTGCTTTTCAAACATTGTAATATGATATTCATTTAAAAAAGAAACCCTAAAATAGTGTAATTATTGTCATTCTTGAAGAAATCAAGGGGTTACTTGAGGGAAGAAGTCACTTCCTAATGTTATGGCTAGGATCAGAGCCAGAATACAGCAACTTCTAACTCCCAGGCCCTTGCTATTTTTAGCATATAATCATATCACTAAATTCTTACCTGTGGCTCTAAGAAACATGTACACTGGCCACACTCTGGTAAAACTGCCTCCGACGGTGGACTAAACCAGGTTGGGGGGAATTGACAGACATCAAGTCCATTGATGAGTTAAGGGGATTTCATTCCCCAAATGCAAAGACTTCCTCCAGGGGAATAGGTAGATGAGAACAACTTGTTCCAGTGGCCACAAAGGCAGCTGAAGCTTGTGGAGTGCTTAGAACATGGCCAGACTCTGAAGATGCCATGGTCATCCACTACATCCCAGGTCATCATCAGTCATCCTGTCTTTTGTCTTACCACTGAACTTCAAAGGCTTGGGAAGAGAGAGTGAGGCTGGTGAGTTTGTGCCACCCTGTCTCAAAATCCAATTCATACACAAACCAAAACTTCACCCTGTGATGTCATTGATCCTCTTTGAAAATGAAGGATGGAATGTGTCAAAGCAAAAAAGTGTTTGCACAGCTGCTGGTTATACTTCATTGCAATTTTAAAATCCTGTATGAACCCGTCATTAAGTCTATACTTAAGGTATACATTCTGTAGGCCACAAAAGCAATATCTCCTTGTCTCTATACTATGGAATGACATGGTCAGATCTGAAACCAGAGATTTGAACATCTCATGATATTTCAAACTGTCAAAAATCCCTTTGTTAACACATAACATGAGGGAGTGAATGAGAGATATGTGAAAGTGATAATCATATCTGAGAAATCATGAAATAAAGATATAAGAGGATAATGGAAATGAACCTGACATTGCTGAATTTAGGAAAATAAGCTCAGAGATTTAGAAGTCTTCTGGTCCCACCTCATTAGACAGATAAGGAAAACGAGGCCCAGAAACTTTAAGTGACATGTCCTAAGTTACAAAGTTCATAGTAGCAGAGGTAGGATTTAAACACACAATCTCTGACACCCCATTATCATAATATCATATAGTCTAACCCAGGGGTCAGCAACATATGGCTCTCAAGCCATATCTGGCTCTTTTTAGGGCCAGATATGGCTCTTTCTGCAGGAGCCATAAAGTCAATTTTTTTCATGCACTGTTACAGGAGTGCGCACTGTGAGCACTGTACGGCTCTCACGAAATTACATTTTAAAAAATGTGGCGTTTATGGCTCTCATGGCCAAAAAGGTTGCCGACCCCTGGTCTAACCTCTTCAATTTAATTTTTAAAATTAAGTAATGTACAGAACAGCTTCTCTGTGGTGCAGGAAGTACAAAGATTAGATCACATAAATACCTGGAATACTTAGAACTTAAAAATTGCATGAGAAAGATACCAAATGTTACCCAAGGTTTGGGGGGTGGGGGGAAGAGAACAGATCTATATGAGAGGTGGTAATGGAAGGCTTCACGGAGGAAGTGGCATCTGAGCTGGGCTTTAAAGGATGGAAAGCATTGCACCAAACAGAGAGTATTCTATGAAAGCATGAGTGAAGGCAGGAAATACCAAGCATGAGGGGAAGTGGTGAGTTGTCTAATTTGGCTTGGAAAAATAAGGCAGTGTTAAGCAGTTTGAATTCTGATCAGAAGTCTAAGTGACTTGTCTAAAGTCATGCCACTGAATTAATGTCAGAGGTTGAGTCTCCAGACACTTAATCCTCTATCCATACCACATTGCCCAGGCAAGACGATTTGAAATGCTACGGGATACTTATTAAAATAAAAAATCCCAAAAAAAACATTTTAATGAAATGCTACAGGAAAAAGTTTGGTCTGGAATGAAATCAAATAAGGTTCAAAATGTAAGGATTCAGATTGTGGAATGCACTAGATGTCAAGCAAAGAGTCTATTTCATTCTGTAGCCATTAAGGTTTTTATTTTATTTTTAGCTGAGGGAAGGAAGGGAGAGTCTAATCCCATGCTTTAGGAAGATTATTCTGGAAGCTCAGCAGAGGATGGATTGGAGAGGGGAGTAAATGGAAGCATGGAGAATAATCAGGAGACTATCATAATAAGTTATAGAAGGGAGGTTATAGACTACAACCATATAAAAGAAAGAAAAAAGGATAGAAATAATAGATGTCAAGGAGGTTGTCAACAAGTGATTGGATTTAAGAGTTAGAGAGAGGGAAATGTCAAGAGCAACTCCAACCTGGTTGCCTGGAAAGTTGGTCACCCTCTCAAACAGAAACAAAGAAGTTTGGAGAAGATAATAAACCATATGGTTTTGGTTTTAAGATGTTCATAAAACATCCAAGGGGGCAGCTGGGTAGCTCAGTGGAGTGAGAGTCAGGCCTAGAGACAGGAGGTCCTAGGTTCAAACCCGGCCTCAGCCACTTCCCAGCTGTGTGACCCTGGGCAAGTCACTTGACCCCCATTGCCCACCCTTACCAATCTTCCACCTATGAGACAATACACCGAAGTACAAGGGTTTAAAAAAACAAAAACAAAAACAAAAATCCAAGAAATATCTAACAGACAGTTGATGAAATAGAACCAGAGAGCAGGAGAGAGGGATCAGGGCTAAATGTAGAAATGTGGGGGTCATCTGCATAGGCATATTTGATCCCATGGGAGCAGATGAATCCTTTGAGGAAGTGAAGGTAGACAGAGAAGAGAGAACCTAGGACAGAGTCCTTGAAGGCCTCTACTTTGAGAGGACCAAAGAAATGGGAAAATATACTTAATGAAGCTAAATGAGTGCATGACTATGCTGAGGGAACAGGGCAAAGATAGCCTAGTTCTTACCACAGAATTGCTCTGAGATGAATTCCAAGATGAGGTAGAGTAAATGAATAAAATAATATAAAAGGTCTTTCTAGGATATCTAATCCAGCTGAATTCATCTTCTCCCCCCTAAACCTGTCCCCTTCTTCCAACTTGCCTATTCCCATGAATGGCAGAAATGGCACCATCCTTTCAGTCATACATAGTTAAAGTCAGTCACTTACTTTTCTCCACTCCATCACCAATCGCCTACCCCTCACAATCAATTGCCAAACCTTATATGTTCTCTACAACCTACCTGCATTTGTCCCATTCTCTTTACTCATACCGTCACCACTATTACCCAGGCCTTCGTCACCTCTAGACAAGGTGATGAATTTCCTTTAGTTACTTCTCTCTCAAAACCTGCTGCCTTCACACAGTTTCTAAAGTCATTTCCCTAAGACACAGGTCATTGCCCTGATCAAAAACTGCTAGTCTCTCCCTATCACCTCTAGATTAAGCTTCCCAGCCTTCATTAGGATGGCATTTGAGACCCTCCATAATCTGGTTCCAGTTTACCTTTCTAGCACTGTTTTATATTCCTCCCCTTAACGCAGTCCTAGGTTATGGCCAGTGAACTTCTCAAACTCAACATGCCTTCTCTCACTTCCATGCATTCAAACAAGACATCTTTCCCTAGAAGAGTGAATCTCAATTCTCTGAATCTTTTATGCTTCAAAGTTCAACCCATGAGGAAATCTCTCTTCTACCTAGTTTTCTCTGATTTCCCCATGCCACAAACAGCTGGAAGTGATCACCCTAGCCTCAAATCGTCCTAAAACACTTTATCTAGATCCATCCTTTACCCCATCACTTCCTCCCTTTTGTCATTCTTCTCTGTGTATGCCATTTTAGCTCTGAACCTCCAGTGTCTCACACAGAATACTTCATAAAATATTTTTATGTTAATCCTCCCCATAATATTCTTAGTAAATGATCTAGTCTAAGCCTAAGTATGTAAAGTGATAGGAAGCACTCCATTTTTCCAAAGCACCTCATTCCATTCTTTGACATCTGTAGCTCTTATAGTCAGCCTTTTAGGGCTCTGTCCTAGGTTCTCCTTTCTCTGTCCACCTTCACTTCCTCAAAGAATTCATCTACTCCCATAGAATCAAATATTCCTCTGCATAACTTCTACCCATTGGTCCTAACTTTCCAATTCTATAGAATTATTTTAATCTCTCTTCCAAATCCAAGGCCAAGAGTTCTGATCCTGAGTCTGCCACTCAAACAAATTTCTTTGGGCTGCCTCTCTTCATCTATAAAAATAGGGGGGTAAAACTAGGTGATCCAGAGTCAGAAAATTTTAGGGCTGGAATGGGTCTTAAAGATGACCTCTTCCAATCCCTGAATTTCACAGATGAGGAGACCAGAGAGAAAAATTAATTCATGCAAAGTTAGCAAGATATCAGCAGAGCTGAGGGGAAAAAACCAACTGCCTCTTGATTCCTACTTCCATGTCCTATTCACTACAGTAGGCTACCTCCCAATGAGAGCCCTTCCATCTATATTGTTTGGGGATTTTTATAGCAGATTGTGGTGCAGAAGGTGCAAATCTACCCTGCAAAACCTTACTGCAGAATTTCTGACAGTTGAAAAGGGTTTAGAACCCTGGGGAGAGGCAGTTGATCCTGGAGACTCAATGAGAGTAGGAGGGTCAACTGAGCTCTGTCTTTGGAAAACCTGGCCTTGATTCTGCAGCTTTTCTCTTAAGATTTGTTAGCTTAACTATTTCCTTTGAATCTCCCTGACCTTCCCAATCCCAATCATCATTTTCCCTTCCTGAATTTCTGTGGATTTTGGAAGGAGGGTGGATCTGGGTGGTAGCTTTCAAACTTTGTAGATTTAGTTACCCTGTTGTCAAGTAGGGCTTATCCTTGATACAAATTATCTCCTGAATCATTATATGCAACTTTCCTACCCCTTTAGGTAACAAAACTTCAGGGACTGAGTTAGGCAGATCCTTCTCAGTCTCACATTCCTGTGTCCCTCCCCCCCTTTCCCCCCTTCCCCCCCCCCCAGCTTTCCCTAGGCGATTGTTAGAGATACCTTGTATCCCTCTGTCCTTTACAATCAACCATGAAACTCAATAAACCCTTGTCACTTAATCAAACCTTTGGCTAATTCAGTAGTTAATTGATAAGAGAGGGAAAAGGGGAGAAAGGAATAGTATTCTCTCTGAGTCCTGAAGGGAGTTGGAGGTGTCCATTTTGGAGGAAGTGTAATCTCAATACTTCCTCTGGACTCTTTGTGAACCTGAGAAACTGACTAGAAAGCCCTCTAGTCAGTTTCAAGCCATTTCTGGCTGGCCCTAACCTTTGTCTGTAGAAGTGCCTTTCCTACCTGAAGGGCTCAGTCTGTTTCCCTTCAGTGTCTCTGTCTCAAACCTGTGTATCCAGTCTGTGTCTCCCGGCTGCCGCTGTCTGCCCAATACCTCATCCTCTTCCTTGCAACATTTTATACCTCAGTGTTTTTATTCCCTAATCTCAGTCATTCCTTATACCTCCTACCAGCTCAATTTATTACCTCCAGCCTTAATTCCCTATTACATGATACACTTAATTTATGTTGATCCTAAAGAAGCATGAAAAGTAACTTAGAGAATTTAATTTTTTCTTTTTTTCTTGAACTGTCTTGACCATTTTCTATCCTGCTTGCATTTAGAATTTGTTTCATTTTTATTTTCCCCCATATCCTGTGACATAGTAATTCTATAAAAAGCTTCTACTAACCACCCATCCATCTAACAGTTATGCCTTTGGATTTTCCTCTGAGAGTTTGCCCAATTCTGCTTAGAGTATGTTCACTGAGGCTGTGTCTGGTGTGTTCCATACATTTTTTTTTTAAACCCTTATCTTCCGTCTTGGAGTCAATACCGTGTATTGGCTCCAAGGCAGAAGAGTGGTAAGGGTAGGCAATGGGGGTCAAGAGACTTGCCCAGGGTCACACAGCTGGGAAGTGTCTGAGGCCAGATTTGAACCTAGGACCTCCTGTCTCTAGGCCTGGCTCTCATCCACTGAGCTACCCAGCTGCCCCCTGTTCCATACATTTTAATTAACCTGTGCTTGTGTACATTGTTCATTAATTCTGCCAGACCCACTTTTTTCTCCACCTTAGTTCATTCTCTTTTCAATATGATGTTTTAGAAACAAAAGGAAAGACAGGATGGTATAGTGTGAGGAGCGCTTGGCAACTAAAGGCCTGGATATGAATCTCAGCTCTGACATTTATTTATTGTGTGACCATAGGCAAGTCTTTTAACTTCTCTGAGCATCAGTTTCCCCATTTGCAAAGTGGGATGAATAGTTGCAATGCTTGCTTCATAGGGCGGTTGTGAGTAAAAGTGTCTTGTGAACCTTAAAGCACGATATATGTAAGCTGTTGTCAATACTGTGCACTTCAGTAGTCTGAATAACTGATCACATTCAACAAACCAGTGCAGAGAATGAGAGAGGAAGGAAGATGTGGTCACTTTCCCTTCCTGGGTCTCTTCTGTAAAGTGAGGGCCTCTTCCTACCCTTTTCAGTTTCAACATTCAGAGAAATCACATCCTCTTTAAAAAGAGAGAAAGAGGAGGGAGGGGAGCAGCTAGATGGTTCAGTGAATAGAGCACTTGGCCTAGAGTCAGGAAGACCTGAGTTCAAATCTGTCCTCAGACACTTACAAGCTGTATGGCCCTGGGCAAGTCACTTAGCCCTGTCTGCCTTAATCCACTGGAAAAGGAAATGACGAACCACTCCAGTATCTTTACCAAGAAAACTGTATGTACAGTGTGGTCATATGGTCATGAAGAATGGGGCAAGACTGAATGACTCAACAACAACAACAAATCTAAATTATATTCATTCAAAATGCTATAGTTGGGGCAGGTAGGTGTCTCAGTGGATAGAGAGCCAGGCCTGAAATTGGAGATCCTTGGTTCAAATTTGGCCTCAGACACTTCCTAGCTGTATATCTATGGACAAGTCACTTGACCCCAATTACCTAGCCCTTATTGCTCTTTTGCTTTGGAACTAATACTCAGTGTCACTTCTAAGACAGAAGGTAAGAGGTTTTTTTAAGGGGTATAGTTTTGTAGGATTTTAAAGGTGATCTTCTTAGAAGAAATATGAGAGGACACTCCCATCACAGACCTTCACAGAGGTAGACAGCTCATGGGTATTACACATTGCACAGATTTTCAGACTTTTTCAAGGTTATTTATTGGTTATGCTGATTTTTCTTCTTGTCCTTCTATTTTGTATTAAAAATATCATTTGTTATATAAGATAGCTCCCTGAGAGAACAGAAAGGGATAGTGAAAAATCTATGAAAATGTAAAAAACAAAAGACACCAAAATCTTATTTTTAAGTACTTTTCTTATAGAAATCCTGTGATATTCTTGGTATAAATATTCTCATCTCTCTATATATATAAATATATATATTAAAAATAAATATATTACACATATATACAAATATATCCATCTCTCCATCACCAGTTTTTCCCTAGCTACTGATTATTTCTGTGCTGACTACAAAGATGCCCAAGTCTCCTCTATCCTTAAAATACTTCCTGGCTAGATCCTGTCCCTAGTGTCTATAGACCTCTCTCGGTCTCCCTATGGTGGCTTGAGCTAAAAAAAAAAATAAATTTGATTTTTTTCTTGTTATTTCCTGATCAAGACTCAGTCTAGTCTATTTTCTTCTAACTTTGACTGCATTTGGTGACAGATAAGAGATAGTGCTGCCTTTTTCCTATATGAGACTTGATATTCCAAATCTCTCTAAATCTGCATTAAAGCGTAATGACTAATATTTGCTGGATTGGCCTTCCATTTATACATAAGGAAAACTAAGGCTCAGAAAGGGACATGATATTCACCAGAATACAGCTTGTCAATAAAGGATCCAGCACTCAAGTGCAAATTTTCTGATCTTTCTGCCCTACCACACTGTGCCTGTTTAAATACAGCCTCTGTTGTGAGCCATTGGGCAAGTCAACCTTCAGCCCTAGCCCTCAGTTTGATTTGATCATAGGATTTTAGAACTGGAAGAGATATTTGAGAAAAATCTATTCTAATCCTTTATTTCCCAAATAAACTTGTAATCACAGACCATGGCAGTACATGGGAAAGTATGATGGAGATAGACTACATGATCTCTAGAGTCTCTTACAGCTCTGGCATTTTATGATCATCAAATAATTTTATGCCACCTATACATCATATAGATAGATAGATAGATAGATAGATAGATATAGATATATGTCCTCTGTATGGCACCATCAGTGCTATGCCTCCCAAAACAGATCCTTACAGGGAATGCAAAGCCATGACCCAAAACCGCATCTTCTCAATTGAGCAATTCCCTCCCTGGAGTTTCACCAACATATCACCCTGTTGGCAAATCATTTATGTTGTAGACCATGAAATTTGATTTACCTTTATTGCTGCCTCCAACATACCCCCTTCAGTGTTTTTAGTGGTTGTTAAAAGCATCCAACCCTTTTAAAACAACCAACCTTGATATTTATCAGCAACTTGCTGGAATGCTGTCATCCCAAGATTGGTGAGGAGCAAATGAACTATATTATAATCAGAAAACCTATATTCAAGTCCAGTTCTATTCTTAGGGAAATCATTGGAGCTTTCTAGGTTAGTTTTCTCTTAGATAAAATGGAAATAAGAATAACCTCCATGCCACCTACCTCATAGGATCATTGCAAGGATCAAATGAGATAACTAACCTAGAGAGTTTTTTAGCCACTAAGAACTAATTAAATATTAGTCATCATTATTATTTCATAAAATGAGATCCTTTGGGAGACTGGAAAAGACAGAATTGACAGGGTTCAAATATGAATCCAGTTATTTATCATGTGCAATTGACTTTTCACCTTGGTAGATTATTCCTCTTTTGGAGTTTTTTGTTAAAACTGTTTGCTGATAGTAGTTCATGTGAAAAGAACCTGATAATTGGAAGGGACTATATGTTAGAGGGCACCTAGATGGTGCAGTAAATAGAGTGCCTGGAATGGAATCAGCAAGATTCATCTTCCTGAGTTTAAAACCAGCCTCAGACAATTACTAGCGATGTGATCCTGGGCAAGTCACTTAACCCTGTTTGTCTCAGTCCTTAATCTGTAAGATGAATTGGAAAAAAGAAAATGGCAAACTATTCTACTATCTTTGCCAACAAAACCCCAAGTAGAAACACGAAGAGTCTGACATGACTGAAATGACTGAAGAAAAACAAACATTTAATATGAGTTAACAGTATGATATGGCAGCCAAAAAAAAGGCTAACACTTTTTTTTAATTTTAAATCATTCAATTTTGGTCATTGTAAGAACACACTCCCACAAAGCCAATAAAGTCATATATACGCTGTGAACATATTCTTTGATCGGCATCCATCCTACTCCAACAGTTCTTTCTCTGAAGGTTGATAACATTCCCCATCATAAGTCCTTCAGAATTGTCCCAGATCATTGCATTGCTGAGAGTAGCCAAGGTTTCACAATTGGTTATTGTATGATATTGCTGTTACTGTGTATAATGTTCTCCTGGTTCTGCTTATTTCGCTCTGCATCAGTTCATGTAGATCTTCCCAGCTCTTTCTTAAATCATCCTGTTCATCATTTCTTATAGCACAGTAATATTTCATCACCAATATGTACCTCAATTTGTTTAGCCATTCCCCAATTGATGGACATTCCCTCAATTTCCAATTCTTTGGGTAGTTCCATGTTCTAATCATTGATCAGTCCCCTAACTTTCTTGCCATTGGAACTTAGACACACCTCACATCCCCAATCTGTGTCTCAATTTTATCTTTAGCATGTCTGAAAAAGATTTGTACAAAAATATTTATAGCCATGTTCTTTGTGGTGGCAAAAATTTGGAAAATGAGGGGATGCCCTTTGATTGGGGAATGGCTGAACAAATTGTGGTATCTGTTGGTGATAGGATATTATTGTGCTCAAAGGAATAATGAACTGGAGGAATTCCATGTGAACTGGAATGACCTCCAGGAATTGATGCAGAGTGAAAGGAGCAGAACCAGGAGAACATCATACACAGAGAGGGATACACTGTGGCAAAATCAAATGTAATGGACTTCTGTACTAGCAGCAACGCAATGATCCAGGACAATTCGGAGGGACTTATGAGAAAGAACGCTATCCACATCCAGAGAAAGAACTGTGGGAGCAGAAACACAGAAGAAAAACAACTGCTTGATCACATGGGTCGATGGGGATATGATTGGGGATGTAGACTCTAAGCGATAACCCCAGTGAAAATATCAATAATATGGAAATAGGTCTTGATCAATGACACATGTAAAACCCAGTGGAATTATGCATCGGCTACAGGAGGAGAGTGGGAAGAGGGGAGGGAAAGAATATGAATCTTGTAACCATGTAAAAATATTCTTAATTAATTAATTAATTAAAGATTCCCCCTACCCCCCAAAATTAGATCTCTCAGGGCATTCTGTGTTCTAAGGCCTATAGGTTCCTTTTCAGATCCAAAGAGCTTTTTTTTAGATCTTTTCCACCTCTCTTCTATGAAAAGGCTTTCTGCAATATTTTCACACCAACCCTGGCACTGGAAGATTAAAAACCTGTAGTTCTACTTATTGGACACTAGAGGCAGCTATTGTTTTGTAGAATGAATAGGAGACTGCCCACTTTTCACTCTCAACTGCCAGGCTGAGTTGATAATATCTTTACATTTGAATAGCAAGCAATGAAATCTCTGTGGGCCAGGAGTTCCCAGTTGTGAAGCTTAAAGTATTTATTAGCGCCTGGTAATCCTGATGGCAAAAACAAAACCAGGCAGCTGCTCATGACCAGCTGCACCACTATTTTCTTTTTGCATGAAAATACATCAGTATGATGGAATTTCACCAAATTCCCCCCAAAATGAACTGATGGATAATTACTCCTGTTAGAAAAGGTAGAAAGGGAGAGTAAATTTAGGAATTGCAGTGATGGATGTGATGATATTTTAAAAGGCCAGATGCAAAATTGACTGGAGTGTTGAATTCATAAAAAGCAGTGGAAATCAGGTCCTGGCTAATGTCTATAAAGCTGGAAAATTAGTCAAAATCAACTTGTGCTTCACACAAGTATTCATATCATAGACCTATGTCTTATTAGTGACTGTCCTGCTTTTCTCCCATCCCCAATTCCCTGCCACCAGACCGTCAATGCTCAGGATATACACATCAATGAAAGACCACCATAGACCCTTGACCTCCCTAGGACATATGTAATAAGAGAACCCTGTCCTAAACCAGTTGTGGAAGCCCTGATCTAAAACTGGACATGTACAATTTCATATCAAGGAAAGAAGGGGAGGATTTTCCACAGTTTCAGAAGTCCTTGCCAAGGACCCCTTCTGTATGAATGACAAATGTATAGAAATAAATATATGCAAATATATATATAAAGTAAATAAATGATTGTCATTTTCATTGGAGAACACCAGCAGCTAGGTCAATCATGAGAAGCTTCATGTAGGAGGTGATATATAAGCTGAGTTCAAGATATAGATATGGGAAGAGAGCATAATCCTGCTAGGGAGAAATAGCTTGGGCAAAGGTCAGAGAGGGAAGATGGAATCCATGTGGAAAAAAAACAGCAGAAAGATTAGTTTGGCTGGATCATAGAATACCTGAAGCGGAATAATGTGGAATAAATTTGGAAAGTCTAGAGACAGATTGTGAACGGATCTAAATGTCAGGCAATAGATTTCTAATCAATAAATAAATATTTATTAAGTATCCACTATGTGCCAGACACAATTCTAAGTACTTACTGAACAGGGAATATGAAATTAATTAGCAGCTATGTGGAAGATTGGGGATTAGAGGAAATAGTTGAGGCAGAGCAAAGAGGAGATTATTGCAAATTGACAAGATCAAGGTCAAGAAGCATTCGTTAAATGTGTGCTAAGTGCTAGAAATACAAATATAAGCAGAAGGAAAGAGGGTCCTTGCCCTCAAGGAGCTTCTATCATACTGGAGGAAGACTACAAATAAATGGGAGTAAGGAGGAGGAATGGGTAGGATGAAGGTCCCCAGGGGTATGGTAGACAAAATCTCATGGAGAAGAGTCAGGAGCCCTGCCTGGAGAAGAAATACCACAAGGAGAAATGGCAAAGGCCTAAACTAGGGTGGTGGACATACAGGTGGAAAGGAGAAGGACATAAAAGATGTCATGGAGGTAGGATGCACAAGACTTGGCAGCTGAATACCTAGATGGGCAAGGGAGAAGGAGGAGTCATGAATCTGGGCAGCAGTTTTCACCTCATCGGTACCCTGGTAGTGGAGTGGGGTAAGAAGGCTCCCAGGCCAGACATCTCTTCATTTCCCACCAGGATGCTCTCCTCAGAATTCCTCCATCATGCACCCCCTCCTTCCTTCTCTTCCCCACTTCTTTTCATCTTCCCATTGTATGTCATCTTCACATAATAGACACTTAATAAGTACTTAGTGAGGCAGCCTAGCTGTGTGACTCCACACAAGTCACTTAACCTGTCTGCCTCAGTTTCCTCAATGGTAAAATAAGGATCATACAGCACCTACCTTGCAGACTTGTGAAAATGAGATAATATTGGTAAATGAGAGAAAAAATGTAAAGCATTTAGCACAGTGACTAGCACAAAGTAGATGCTATATAAATCTCTATTTTCTCTCTTCTTTCCCTTTCCTATAGATTGACTGACCGACTGACTAGAAGAATGGTGATATCCTCTACAGAAATAAAGAAATCTGAAAGAAATTATTGGGGGAGCGTGGCATTACAGAGAGATGATCCATTACAACTCAACCCTGAGGGAAGGTCCCTATGCAAGAGAGCATAGGCTTTCTTGTCTGTCCTGGCTTTTTCCCACTGAGAGGGGCAATTATGAACAGTTAGTCCCAGTCCTGGTGCCCTTGGTTCATGCCTAAAGGAAGGGGGCCACAAAGGAGTCCCCTGCTGGGTCAGGGTTAACATTCCCAGGTCTTTGGATACTTGCAGGGAAAGATCATGCTGGCAAGAAGCCGGGAGGAAAACATCACTCACACTTTAATAAGGCCCAGAGAGTACAGAGGCAGATGGAGAGGGGAATGGCATGGAAAGGATGACTGACTGCTCTGGGTCTGTGGTGTTGGAGGAAGGCAGAGAGCCCAGCTGGGGGAAGAGACAGGGAAGGGAGAGGACACCTGAAGTTACTCAGGTAACTGCACATCAGAAGTGGAAGCCCAGAGCAGCATAGACCTGAGACAGGTAGACTATCTGAGGAGCAGGGTTTTAGGGACAACAATCTTAGAGAGTGTTGAACTGGGAAATAGTCTCATTCTTATTCAGGCCACCTTAGTGTTTTTCATTAAAATATCAATATCATCTCAAAGTTATCTGTGCCAGCTTAGGGTTCCTTAATTAGCATAACATTTCTCTGGCTTTATTGCTCATGTCTTCAGCTTCTCTGCAGCTTACAGATGAAGGGGCCATTAGTGGGACCAAGGGGCCATTATGTTGGGGCCTAGCTGGCTTTTCCTAATTTAGCACATAGTCTCCGGATGTGCCCTTAATTAATTTAGGAGGCAGTTCTTTTGCAAATGGCTTCTGTGCTGCCCTTTATACTACTCTTAATTCCTATTTATTATTTTCTTACACTAGCTACTTATATATCTACTTTCTATACTAACTGGTATGGTAGGCAGGGGACCATCACAAGATACAATTTCAATACAGGGGCAGGGTAGATAATAAAGTTTTGGGGGAATATATTTGAGTTTGAGATGTCTATGGAATATCCAAATGGAAGTTTAATAGACTATTAGCTCAGAAGAGATCCTCAGCAAGGTATATAGATCTGGAAGCCATCTGCATAGAGATGATAAAAGAATGCACAGGAGCTGATGAGGTTACCAGAGAGGATGGAGAGAGAAAAGAGGGCCCAGGACAGGACCTTTGTAAACCCACAGTTTGGAAATGGGTATTGGTGAGAGCCGAGCAAAGGAGCTTGAGGAGAGGTCAGACAGGTAGGATAAGAACCAAGAGAGAACATCAACGTGAAAATTCAGAAAAGAAGGAATATCAAGGAGAGAAAAGTAATTGACAATGTCATATGCTAGAGGGGTCAAGAAAGATGGGGACAGACAAAAGACCACTAGAAATGGCAATTAAGAAATCATTCATAACTTGGGATGAAGTAGATACAGTTAGCTGAATAATGAAGTGAGAAGTCAGACAAATAGTAAGGAACTGAGAACTGAGTAAAAGGAAGGAAAATTAGGGAAGCAAATGTACACAGTTGGGTTTTTTATGTTTTGGGGGTTTTGCTTGCTTTTTAGGCATTTGGCAGCGAAAGCGAGTGAAATAATATAATAGCTTGAGAGCATATTAAAGTTCTTTAGGTTCTCTCTTGTTGATTAGCCCACTTTTAAGGACAGAGAAAACTAGGCACATTTATAAGGTAGCAAGCAAGAAAAGAGCCATTAGATTGGAAAAGATTAAGGTTTGACAGTGGAGAGGGTATGATTGCTTATCTGCCAGAGGAGATATGAAAGTATGAGATCAAGGATGCAAGAAAGTGGATTGGGCTTGGTGAGAAGAGCTCCCATTCCCCTTCATCAGAGACTTGAATAAAGAAGATGATGGAAGATGATGTCAAGGAGTTTTGAATTATTGAGTAGAGAGAAGAGGGAGCTCCTGGAAAATGAACTCTATTTTCTTAATAAAGAATACGGTTCATAAGTTCCTTAGCTGAAAGGATGTGAGGAAAAGTGGTACAATGGTTTAAGAAAAGAAAAGAAGGTTTAGAAGAGCTGATGTGTGGAATGCAATAAATATTTGTTGTTCAGTTGTGTCTGACTTTTCATGACCCCACATTTGGGGATTTTTTTGCAAAGACAGTGGAGAGATTTGCCATTTCTGTCTCCAGATCATTTTAAGAGGTGGAAATTTGAGGCAAACAGGGTTAAATGATTTTCCCAGAGTCATACAACTAGTAAATAGCTGAGGCTGGATTTGAACTCATAAAGAGTAATCTTCCTGATTTCAGACTTATCACTCTATTCACTGCTCCAATACTTAGAGAAGAGTAAAAGAATTGCTTTGTAACAAGGAGGGTCCTGCTGAAATTAGAAAATTCAAATTGTTGTGGACCCAGTCAGCACTAGCCTGTCTTCTTCCCACTCCTCAGTAATACAGGAATAGGAATGGGGTATAGGTGGCCAGGGTAAACCAGGGTTTGGGTTTGGCAAGGCACAAAGATGAGATAAGGGGGCAAGCAACAATGTAATACTGAAATGTTTTACTAATGAGTCAATATTAGGTGGGGAGAAAAGTGAAACAAGAGCAAAAGTGATGCCCTGGGAATATATTGAGGGATGGAAATGACTGGAGATCATTATAAAAGAAAAATATACATACATATGTATATACATGTACATTATATATTCTAAATGGAAACATTATAAATGGAAATATTTCTATATGCATACACACACATATACATAGGTAGCTAGGTAGTACAGTGGATAGAACACTGGGCTTGGAATCAAGAAGGTTCATGAGTTTAAATCCAACCTCAGCTGTGTGGCCCTGGACAAGTCACTTAACTTTGCCTCAATTTCCTCATCTTTTAAATGTGCCGGGGAAGAAAATGACAAACTTCCCAAAAGTATCTTTGCCAAGAAAACCCCAAGTGAGGTCATGATGAATTGGACACAACCAAAAAAGGGCTATGTGTGTGTGTACATGGAACAGTGAGGGACGGGGACAGATGGAAAAAAGGAGGTCAAATGATTTTCAGAATGTTTGATTATGAAAATAGAATACTCATAGATGAAATCAAGCCCCTGTGTGTGGCTTCCCATAGAAGCTCAGATTGAGGAAATGGGAGGCCAGGGCATTTAAGGGAACATCATTGTTGTATGCTGAAATCACCTAGGCTAAGGACAGTGTTTGGAATGGTAGAGAAGACTGTCAGCCAGGTACTAAAGTCCTGGAGATATGAGAATGAGAGAATGAGAATGACCCAAGTGCCTATCTAGTCCAACCTCTCCTCATTTTACTGATAAAGACACAGGAACTCCAAAAGGGAAAGTGACTTCCTCAGGGCCATATAACAAGTTAAATGCAAGGTCAGGACTAGAACTAAGGTTTCCTAATTCTCAGTCCAGTGCTTTTTGCACACCATCACCTTGTCTTTTATTGGAAATTGAAAAAACAAAGCCTTGGGTACCTCCAAAATCTTAAAAAAAATACTGTATCTCTTTATGGAATGGGTTGCAAAGAAAAAAAAGCACTCAGAGGACAATGAGGAGGTAAATAATGGGTGCAAATATGCTACAACATATTTCAAACAAGGAGCTTCAAAAACAAATGGGGGAAGGCTTGGCATGGGGGAAACTAATTTAAAAAGATGGGTTCATTGTGTGTTGAGGGCAAGAAAGAACAGGTTTATGTGCCCCACTAGTGTTCTTGATATGTCTGCAGAAAGAGCCTTCCTGCTGTTGGTAATCTCCCATTTGTCCTATGTGTGTTGTTTGTACAGAGCTTTCTGCATGTTGTCTCCTTCTTTACTTGTAAGCTCCTTGAGAATTGCTCAAAAAAACTCAAAACAAAAGAGCTTCTTTTGCCTTTGTATCCCCAGAGATTAGCTCAGCTGATGGTCAGTAACATTTATTAAGTACTGTGCCAGGCACTGTGATAAGTTCTGAGGACAAAAATATGAAAAAAGAAAGGCAGTCCCTGTCCTCAGTTTCCTTACAATCTAAGGTGGGAAGACAAAGCACAAAAGGAAAATGAAAAGGAACATGGTATAGAAGACAGTCAGAAGCCCCAGAACTGTGCAGCCAGGTGAGAAATGAGATGTCTGAGCTGAGCTCTCTCCTTAAAGAGAAGAAAGGCTGCTAGGGGCTAAAGCAGTTATCTACCTGCCTATCCTACCAGCATAAGGCATTTTTCACCTCTTATTGCCAGCCCAATCTCCAAAACTGAGGGATGTGGAGAACCCCCACTGCAAACTTCCCTTTGACTTCAGGCCTTCCATCTCCTCTTGCACCTGTCCTTTGAAGGTAGAGGACTGATGGCCTCTACTCAGTGGTCATACCTTTCACATCCCAGTGACTCTGTACTCCTATAGATTGTCATCCAAATTCTCCTCCTTACCTGATTCCTCATTTCTATCCTTCTCATCTTCCCTCAAACTCAATACTTCATCCTAACTCAACCGAGCCCTTCCACTAGGCCCTCTGGAACTTCTGTTCCACAAGCATCAAACTTCCCTTTGTCTTAAATCTCTTCCTCTCCCATTTCTTCCATTTATTAGCTCTTACTGAAATCTGGCTTTTGAAAGATGAATTGACTGGGGAAACAATGGTTTGAGCTTCTGAACATATTGGTTTATTAAGCAATGCGTATTGATAGCATACACAATCCGGACCCCAGGCCTTCTCAGCTCTGGCACCAGATCCCAAATACAGGGGAAGACAGATTTTTATTCATCAAAAACATTTAATCAAATAAGACCAATTAATTAAAAAAAACATTAACCATGTTACAAAATTTGGTAATCTGATTTCTAATTGGAGGAAAAATTAGAGACATTCCAAGTTGAGAATAAGAGAGCTCCTGGGTGCAATTTCCTGACATCAGAAAAAGAGGTGTCTCATTCCTCTCAAGTATCTGTATTCAATCAAAGGAACATGGAAACAATAACTGATTAACTAGTTTGGGGCCAGTTTTCAGATAAAATATAAAGGATGCTTGAGATGTGTAATTGTGAGAAAATTCCTAGCATCAATCTTCTAATCTGCCTGGATTTCTAGTCAGCACATACTTCTCTAAACAGCAAATAGAGGTGGTCCAGCTTTTGAGCCTAAAGGGCTGAGTTCAAACAATGCAATAAGGTTTTCTTCCAATTCCTATGGTAGGAATATGTTTTCTCACAATTATAGTACTAGATCCATAATAAAAAAGGAACTGAGCTAGACCCAGAATTGAGTCCCAAGATGGAATCAGTTTGGTTTACTCAATTCCCACTGTTCCCTTAGCCTCCCTGGCTATACCTTCACTTATTCTACTTGGCTTCACTTATTCTACTTGGCTTACTGATAGAGGCAGGGAGCAGGAATACTCTTTGCTCCCCATTGCTACTTCTAGGTTTTTCCCCTTCCTCTTTCATTCAGCAACCTTTCTTTCTTTGAGGTTCATGCTATTCATGTCAGTCATCCAATCAAAATCCTTGCAGCTGTTGTCTACAGAACCTCAAGTCACTTCCTTTACTTTGTTAATAAGTTCAATACCTGGCTTATGATTTTTTTCTCCTTCCCAATTCCTACCCTTATACTAGGGGATTTCAACATTCATAATGATTCTCCCTCAAATACCCTTAACTGCCCAGTTCCCCAACCTACTCACCTCCCTTGAGCTACTCCTTCACCCCATCTTAGCCATACACACAATGATGGTCATATTCTCAATCTTGCCATCACCCATAAATGTACCACTTCCATGTTCAAGAATTCTGAAATCCCCTTACCCAGGTACATTCTAGTGGTTTTTCAACTCTCTTTCTGTCTTCCCTTATATTGCCATACTTTTTATACTCGCCATAACCTCCAATTCTTTGATCCCTCAATTTTTTCCCAGGCTATTCTCCCCTACATTAACCATACTCTCCTCTTCTGCCCATTTTGTTTCCTTGGTGAACCAATTAAACTCTACATGGATTTCCTCCCTTGTATTCTGAGCCTAATTGTCAATTATGCCCAGCCAAACCTCAGTCTTAGATCACTTTCAACATCTATTATTGCCTTTGCACCTGCCTACCTGCTACTGAACAAAAGTAGAGAAAATCATACAACTATTCCAATAGAGTCCACTACATATTTGTGATATTTAAAAGGAGTAAAAATTATAGTTGGACTGAATATTTAATAGGGTGGTCACCAGGAATTTAATTAATTCCAAATGATTTTTTAGCAATTTATTTATAAAATAGAGGGAAAGAATGAAAGTAGAAAAATGAGAAGAGGGCAGAGTAAGAGATCTAGTTTAATGAGCTAGACTATGTGCTCAAGACTTGGCTTACTCCAGCATGGCTCCAGTAGCCCTAGCTGGAGGGCCTAAGAGTCAATTAACAAGGGTTTTTAGCCATGAGGCCTCTTCTCAGACTAGGGGTCCCTCCAGAGGCTAGTACCTCCATGGAAGCTAAGGAAGGGAGTCAGCCTTTTTTTACTCACCCACGTGGTATTTCTAAGGGAAAGCAGTTCAAGGTCCTCAGCCAGAGCTCCTCCAGGGTCCAGTTCACGGTGAAAGACCCTTTTCTCAGGAGGTTCTTGCAATTTATAAAGACCATTCCTTTTGTCACTTCCTGTGCCTTCCTCCCATTTTACATGTCCCAATTACAACTAAAGCTTTGTTTAGGTCTGCCAAGGTTGCAGTCAGTCAATTCTGATTCATCACCCACTATTGCACACGTGGGTCACAGACCTCCCCCACTTGAGGATAAGTGGGATGTGAACACTTTTGGTGATTAAATGAGCACGGTAGAATTAATCTCATCTTCACAGATATATAAACTCAACTGGGCCCTCATTACTGCTAGACAACTTAATATACTTTCTTTTTCACCATTTTATCCCACTCTCCACAGTGACTCTTCCAAACTTTTTCATCCCTCCTCAAACCTACAGCTGCTCCTCTCCTTACTCAGCTGAGAATTTTGCCTCATATTTTATAGAAAAAAATTGAGGCCATTCACCATGAACTCTCTTTTCTCCCCCTTTCCTCATCTCCCATCACTCAAATGCCTTCCTCCGCTTTCTCTTCCTTCATTCTCATCTTTAGTCCTCTTTATCCAAGTAATTCAAATAACCCCTCTATTTATTCAAGTAATCTAATTCCATGCTATCTCCTCCAATAGACCATACTCTCTGTAATCCCCAGTCTTTCACTTATTTTCAGTGCCTCCCTATCTACTGGTTCATTCCCTACTGCCTTCAAACATGTCTATGACTCTCTGTAATGAATGGGTAGAAGGGCTTTATGCTAGTAATGAAACTAGAAGGAGGAAGGTGCTAGTTGTAAAAGGTTGGAGTGAGCTGTACCCGGGCTGAGCTTGAAACTGGTTATAAATGTATCAAGAATCCAACCCAGGTTAACTGAGTGTCAAGTGAACTCTCACTGCTAGACACCAGGCTCCTTTAAGATGTCAGATTTCCAGCCCCTTTCCTGTTGAGGAAGTAGCTTCCTATTGGTATATTGTAGGTTG
Organism: Gracilinanus agilis; assembly: GCF_016433145.1. NCBI lineage: Eukaryota > Metazoa > Chordata > Mammalia > Didelphimorphia > Didelphidae > Gracilinanus > Gracilinanus agilis. The sequence goes on along the minus strand of NC_058131.1, from coordinate 387,555,175 downwards.
ACAGGAAGTGAATATTGAACTTCCTGCCCTTCAGCAATGGACTTTATACCTGCTGAAACTAATCAGAACCTTTCCTGTTGGCTGTCCCTACTTGGCCTTAGTTGGTAGGGAGAAACCACAAAGTTCTCAGGTTAAGGCTAAGGGGTTTTATTGATAACAGGAGTAATGGGAACAAGGTAGTGGAAAGAGGGTTAGGAAATAGTGAGAACTAAAGGTCAAAGGTTTATCTGACTCAGGTTGCTAATAGGTCTTGTCTGGATGCTCTTCTGCTGACCCAGGGCAGGCAGCCCTGGGTCAGAGTGAGGTGGTCTCTGGAAAATAAAGTTGATCTTTGACTAAAGGTTTGCCAGTAGTGCTGACAGTATTGATAACTTGTTCTGCTGAATTGGTTTAACCCTATCCTAGGCCTACAAGTACCCCACATTCCCACTCCCACCACCCAGGGCCCCGGGGGGTATGGGATAAGTGAGAGGTCACTGGAGAAGTCAGGAAAGAAGAGAACCCAGCCCTGGGTCTCCAGGGCTTTATATACTCTTGGCCCAACTGGCAGTTGGTGCTTGCTCTGTGGCTCATGCCACAGTCAACATTCCAACCACGGCAACTGACAGGTTGCCCCAAGCCAACATGGCAATGTCCACAATCCTATATTACATCTCTCATCTTGAGAAAACTCTCATTTGATCCTTCCAACTCTGTTAATTATCTTCCTATTTCTCTTCTGCCCATAGTAGCTGAACTCCTCAAAAAGGCAGTCTACAATAGGTGCCTCCACTCTCCTTTCATTCTCTTCTTAACCCCTTACAATCTGGGTTTCTACCTTATCCTTCGACCAACTCTGCTCTCTCCAAAGTTAGCAATGATCTTTTAGTGGCCAAATCCAATAGCTTTTTTCCAATACTCATTCTCCTTGACCTCTCTTTAGTCTTTGACAGTATAGATCAGTCACTCCATCTTGATACTGTCTTCTCTCATCACCTTAGTCCTGAACTGATGGGTTGACCTGCCTCAAGTCTCTCCTCACTCCAATACATTCTCCATTCAGGCATAAAGTGAGTTTCCTAAAATGTGGGTCTGAGCATGTTACTGTCCTACTCAATAAACTCAGTGGTTCCCTATTGCCTCCAGGAGCAAATATAAAATGTTCTCTTTAGCATTCACGGCCTTTTATAAACTAGTCCTCTCCTACCTTTCCAGTCTTCTTACACCTTTCTCCCAACACACACACTCTTGGATCTAGTGTCACTGGCCCCTAGCTGTTCCACAGAGCATGCTTCAACTTTCATCTTTGGATATTTTCTCTAGCTCTCTTTAAGTTTTGGAATACTCTTCCTCCTCTGCTCTGGCTTTTAATTGATTCCTGGTTTCCTTTAATACCAAGATAAAATTCCACCTTCTGCAGGAAGCCTTTCCTACCCTTAATTCCAGTGCTTTCCCCTTTGTTAATTATTCATTTATTCTCTCTATAACTTACTTTGTATTTGTTTGGATGTTGTCTCCCTCATTAGATTGTAAGCCTCTTACTGTATCTGCAGTCTTAGCACGGTGCCTCAAACACAGTAAGTACTTAAAAATGTTCACTGAATTCAAGGTTTCATGGCCCTATCCTCCAATCAAAAAAGCAGAGGGGAGAGATGGCTATGGGGCATTCAATCAGAGAAGTCCCCTAAGAGTGTAGTCAAATGAAAAATGAGTATTTGGTACATAGTAAACTTAACAGTAAACTTAATAAATGCTTGTTGACTGTCTTAGTTGGGTCAGATTCAAATAGAAAGAGATCCTTGAGGGGGCAGCTTGGTGGCTCCGTGGATAGAGAGCCAGGCCTAGAGCTGGGAAACTCTGGGTTCAAATCTGGCCTCAGATATTTCCTAGCTATGTGACCCTGGGCAAGTCACCTAACCCCAGTTGCCTAGCCCATGATGGCAAAGGCATGGCAGGAGTGCTGGGGTAGTGCCAAGAGGGCTGCTTGGTTCCTCCTCTCCACAGAGCCTCAGGACATTTTTCACATGCCCCACCCCTCTGTCCAGCCACCCAAATGTGAGCACTTCCTCTCTCTGTTGTCTGGATTAATGCATGGAGCTCACAGGCAGCTAGTAGTTGCAGTTTGGGCATATGATCTCGAAAACATTCACCAACACTGGCCTAGCCCTTACCACTCTTGTGCTCGGAACCAATACTTAGTATTGATTGTAAGACGGAAAGAAAGAAGGAAGGCAGTGGCATGGGCATTGTACCCCCAAAACTATAGAAGTGTTTCAGGCAAACTGTAAGCAGGGAAATTCCTTTGCTCCTTTACATCCTTATGACTCCTAACCCAAAACATCTGATAACTCCCTATAAGACCCTGAGAGGATTCTTGGATCTTCCTTTAGAAATGAGATGGACAGAGAGATACACCCTCTTGATATCAAGTTGTATCTCAGACATCCATCTGTCTTCTAAACTATGAGGGTCACCTCCTATGTCTTTAGGCAAACCTCCCCCCTGCCCATGCCTCAGTGCATACCACTCTAGAGTCATGTCTTCACTGTTGCAAAGTATATAAAGATCCCAGAATTGATGTTATCTGGAAACAGCTTTCCCATCTATGCTGTTCCACCTAAGAGGCTGTCCTCCTGGCCAGATTTAACATTACCTTCTGATGTGGGTAAACACAAATACACACACAAGGGTTCTTTGGGGGGAGGGGGGGGAGAAGGGATGAAGGAAGAATGAAGGGTGAAGATGTATAACTATCTTAAACAAATACAAAAGGGGATGTGACAATGTGAGTGAGTGGCAATTAGAATCCAAATGCCACTTAGACAAAATCAGCCAGGAATATCTTACTTCTACAGGGAAAGACACAATAGGAAGAAAAACACTTTTTAATAATGACTTTAAAGGGTAAGGGCAGTAGAGAGAGGTCACCCTAACCTAGTTATCTAATGGCAAACTCAGGAACTGGGAGTTGGGTCAGGACCTACATTATTTTAACCCAGATGACTTAACTAAACTAAGGTCTAAACTAAACTAAATCTCTAACTAGAATAAGAGAGGGCTGGAGAGGTGGGATTCTCATTACACTTGTCCACGGTGCTCCAAGATGTCACAGATGTCACAGGAAACCAGGATCAAGTTTTATCCACAGCCAGTTAATCCTCGAAAAGCTCTAGGGAATAAGGTAGATAAATCTGCTGTCCACCAACAGATATCCAAGACCTTTCTCTACCTAGGCCATGATAGTTGATTGAAGTATCTTCTTCTCAGTGATATCTCACTCTGTCAGCTCCTTGGATATTTGGCA
>NC_058131.1:387528563-387551834 GCF_016433145.1 Gracilinanus agilis | reverse complement strand
GGGAGGGAGGGAGGCAAAGAAGGGAAGGAAGGGAGGAAAAGAAGAGAAGGAAGGGAAAGAAGGGAAGGAAAGAAAGACTCTGAGGTAGCATATAGCATATTGACTTGGAAAATTATAAATTAACATCATCCACATTGCACTGTATTTTCACTTATTTTGTTAAACATTTCCAATTACATTTTATCCAGTTCTGCAGCATTTAGGTCTGTGTGGGTTTGACACCTCTGGAATGATTTTTTGAGTGACAGGAAGGTTCCCAGCACATTAACAGAAGCTCCATCAAATTTCTGGGAGACCATAAACAAGTTTCACAGAATGAGCAGGCACAAAAGATTTATGATCTGTATTATTATAAAGGACATCTGAATGAGTGAAATCACAGTTCTATGTGAGTATTTGAGTACACAGCTTTTAAATTTTACTATAAAGGCCAAGAAATATGTGCTGTGTATGAATTGCTTCCTCCTCTTAGTTACAATTCGATGGTCTTGTAATTCGAAGAGAGAAACTTGGTAGTTAGCTTACCCTCTCTGTTTTTAATTCCCTGCATTCAGTTTGCACTAAGATTAATATGACTTTTGGGGCAGCTAGGTGGCTTAGTGGATTGATAGCCAGGTTTAGAGTTGTGAGGACCTGGATTCAAATCAGACCTCAGATACTTCTTAGCTGTATAATCCTAGGCAAATCACTTAATCCCCTTTGCCTATGCTTTACTGCTTTTTTTCCTTGGAACCAATACACATTATTGATTCTAAGACAGAAGGTAAGAGTTTAAAAAAAAAAAAAGATTACTATGACCTCCATCACCTTTGTTTCCTGCCCTAAATCTGATTAGAATTCATCCTCTTCAGACAAACAGCTTGAACTTGAGTATATACCCTAGGACTTTCCTATTATAATGAATATGCTAAATCACCACTGAGATACATTTTTGGACGTGTTATGGGGTTACAACCAGATGTTGTGGGTTACAATGGGTTCAGGAAGGATACCTTTTGCAAGAATGCAAGACTCCAAAACTTAGCTTAAAAGTAAAAAGAGAAATTTATTAATTTGGAAAGTAATGTTGAGAATGGTCAGGAGGATAGGAAAGTGGAATAGCAAGGTGGGATAGCAAGCAAGGTGGAACAGCAAGATGGAGAGCTGTTCCTTAAGTAGGGGCAGCATAGATGAAAAAGCTGTTACAGCATGAGTGGAACAACCCTAGGGGTTGCTCCCAGAATGCTTCAGTTCAGGGGGTTTTATATTCTTTACAACAGTGGAGAAGTGACTCTAGTGTGGTAACCACTCAGGCATTTGGTGGGGTGTTCAGTCATCTGACCAGTTCTGCCTGAAAACACAGGGGGTGGCCCTCATAATTCTGAGGGCAGATAGATGTCTGAGATACAACTTGATGATATCAAGGTATAGCCTGGAGGTGCATTTCCATATCCATTTCAAACTAAAGGACAATTTAAAGGTGATACTAATCTCAGGACCTTACAGGATCAGATGTTCTTGGGTTAGGAGTCCCAAGGACCGAAAGGAGCAAGGGAATTTCCCTATTTACAGTTTGCCTGGGTTAGAGGTACAGTGTCCATGCCATCTCTGTACAATGCCCACGTCAGAAGAAGTTAGGAAATAAAAGTGAAGAAACAAGGCTCAAATTGCCATTTTTTCCCATAGTTTAACATACTTTGAATGAAGGCAATTTAGTTAATAATTAATTTCTCTAAAAGAAAGGAGAAGAAAACAGGCTAGCTCTTTTTTATTTGGTTGGTATTTATTATTTATTTAGTTTACATATGCTCAATCTTCATCTTCATGGAGAACGGAACAGAAGAAATATAGCATAGGATATTGAGGTTGAGCTTAAAGAAAGGTGTGAGCAGGTAAATGATGAAGTTGGTGAAATTGCTAGGCATAGAGGTTTTTTAAATGAATTCCAGATTAGTATTACCTTAGAAGCCCAGGAATGAATGGATGGCCTGTAGAGGTCATCTTCTCAAATGGAAAACTTCCCTAATCACCATATGGAGAAAATCCACATAGCTCAAGGCTTTGATTCTGGAAACAATTGGAGATCAATTAAAAAAACAAATTGTTCTTTGAAACTATTTAGAATCAAAGACCACAAACTGTAGACCTTTAAATATCCTATAATCAAACTTTTTTATGTTATTGTAAGGAGCAACCAGGCAGCAGGCTGGTGAAGCCTGCAATCTCCAGTGGGGGTTGGCTACTTCTAAGGCCAGTAACTGTTAGCTGTCCCCACCAAGATGGGTGGTCTAGTTGTTCCTTACTAGAGGGAGAAAGGTCTGTGGTTCCACTGAGAGGATTGGACTTATTTCTTCCCCAACTCGATGGAGTAGTTGAGGAAAGAAGTATCTCTATAAGGAGAGATGCTTCTGGCTGACAGGTGAAGTTCCCACACAAGGACAAGTGATATAATCAACAAGGCCCACAGTACTGATCTTCTCTTCTAACTGTCAGTCTTTGATGGGATGGAGAATTCTCTCAGGGTGAGTAAAGATGTTATGGCTTTTCTCAACTAAAGGCACAAAGGCTACTTGAACTATAGAGTAACTACTTTAATAACTAAAGGAAATAGATGGAGGAAAGGAATGATGTTAAGGATTTTGGGAAAGGGAAGTCTCTACAGCTAATCAAGTTGAGTTTGAGGCTGGCCTCACTCTGGCAGGGTCAGGTCCTCTTTCACAATTCATCCTCTTTCTTCTCTATCTGTAGTACTAAGATCTAACTAACAAATTACAGAGTAAGCTTCAGCTGAAATATAGCTATTGTTGATTGGAGGTCAGAGGAAATATTGGTGATGGTCTCAATTAACTGCTTGCAAGGTCTTTTTAGCAGTATCAGTAGTCTGTGAGAATGTGGGTCAGTCAAGACTAGTTGGCAAATAAGGTTTGCAGAAGTAATTGCTTAAGGCTCAACTGGTAAGAGGAATTTTTAAGGCCTAGGAGTCTGGTCCTAACCACCCTCTACCCTCGCTCCCCTAAAACCCAGTCAGCCTCTCAGCTTGGGGTACCCCTTTGTATACCCTCATTCCAACTGTCCTTAACTGCCCTTGACATCGTGGGGTTCCGTGGCTTGCACCCACTTGAGATTCTTAAATTACAGTTATAGATAAGAAAATTAAAGTCCAAAGAATATTTTGCTCATAGTTCCACAGCTAAATCAATGACAGAACTTAGACTGGAAGCCAAGCCATATCTTCTTCAGAGTTCTTGTCAGGACAATTCCATGACTCTCCTGAAGGTATTAGAGTGGTGAGAGAACAAACTCAACTGCATAGTTGGGTTAGTTTAAACCCAACTGCCTGTGTCAGTTGTGTATATCAGTATGCAAGTGTTAACTTAAAAAAACACGGAACTATTAAATAGTCATAAAACCACTCTTTAATCAAGGGAAAGGGGGATTAGGGCTACCTGGCCTCTTTTGCAGAGCTATGCCTTGTGCAGAATCCAAACACCACGCTAGATGACGACTCCAAGGAACAAAGGAAATTGGGGAACTTATATACCATTTGAGAAGATCCAGGGGCTGGGAAAGATGATTGACATTGTACTGGTAAGGATGGGATTTACAATCAAGCTTGGGAAAGGAATCATAACTAGAGACTAGGGTGTAAGGGAAGGGGCTGCTTACTCAATGGATACTAAAGGATGGTCCCTGCCCAGGTGTGTCTCCCTGGGACAGGGTCTCTGATACAATGGGCAAGACTACCTAAGACAAAAGGGTATTTAGCATTTACCCTAGATTCCATTATTCAGTCTGCAACTGCTAGCCTGAGATTCCCTTCAGGATGGATTCTCTGGGGAACAGGGAACAAGCACAAGCTTTGGGGGTCTCCAACCTACAAGCTGTTTCTAAAACTTGGGGTTCATCAGATCTCACTAAGCCACAAGTTTGAGGTCTCTAGATTCCATGTCGACACAAGGCAGCTTAATCTATAGCATAAGGACCTAAAAGGCTTTGGTATGTTCATGAAGGAATGTCGAGGGCCAGCTTTTCCTGATTGGCTTCTAAGCTGGAAAATATGAGCACTCAAAAAGTTCTTTTTCAAAAAGAAGACGGCATTCAGAAACCAGGAAGGATCACCTAGCATTTTCTTGACCTAAGCTTTTGAGAGGACAAGATATGACTCCAAGGAAGATTTATAAGGAAAAAAAAAGAATTTTAATAAAAATTAAACATATGAATCTTTACCTGGGTTTTCCCTTCACTGGTTTCACCTAGTCTTATGGCTTACAGCCACTAGACACCACTTTGTGCCCTTCGTGGGGGAGGGATGACTGATGGCTTTGAAAGCTATTTTGAAATTTCCAGACCTCTGACACAGGCTAATGGGTTGAAACTGATTGTGATGCTAAGAGGAAGTTGGCACTAAACTTTCTTTGTCCCTTCCCCATGTGGAAACATTCACCTCTGTTTTAATATAATTGTTTTTGGATTGGTCCATTAGGACCCAGCTCCTTCTCTTATTCCTTTTGTCCAAAGGTCCCAATTCACCAGAAAGGAAAGATTTAAAGCAATATATTTTACTTTCTCCATTTTCCCTTTCCTCCACTAAATTAAAGGTCCTCAAGGACAAATATTTTCTTCTCTAATTGATGCTATCATACAGTGATTCCCAAACTTTTTTGTTCTACCACCCCCTTTCCAGAAAAAATATTACTTAGCACCCCCTGGAAATTATGAAACTCAGAATAGAATGTAATACAAAAAAAGTGTGGCCACTGTCTCCCTGGATCACTGCAGCACCCACCAGGGAGTGGTGGCGCCCACTTTGGGAATCACTGCTATAGTACAAAACCTAGGGCTAGATACACAGCATGTATTCAACAAATACTTTCTGTAAGATGGATTGAATGATATAGCAGAGAGATCCCTGTACTTGTAGTCAGGAGACCTACTTTTGAGTCTTGTCTTTACCATTCATAATATTTTGGATAAGTCATTTAACCATTTTGAGTACATATAAAACTGGAAAGAATAATAATACCTGCCCTGCCTACCTCATGAGTTGTTAAAACAGTATTTTTATTTGAGACACCCAAGGGTTGGCATGTAGACTTAGGTCACTTGCCATTTAAATCAGAAGTGTCAAATTTCAAGCTCTTTGTCTCTCAAGTGCAGCAAATGAAATTAAAATGTAATTGGAGAACTGTTTGGTGGAATTGTGAGTTGATACAACCATTTTGGAGAGCAAAATGAAACCATGCTCAAAGGGCCAAAAACCAATGCATACTCTTTGACCAAACAATACTGCTATTGGATCTATATCACAAAGAGATCAATGATATGGGAAAAGGACCTACCTATATGAAAATATTTTTAGCAGCTCTTTTTGTAGTATCAAAAAATTGAAAACTAAGGGGCTATCTATCATTTGTGGAACAGATGAACAAGCTGTGATATATGGTTGTAACGGAATACTACTACACCAGAAGAAATGACAAACAGGATGAGTTCAGAAAAAGCTAGAGAGACATATGAATTGATGCAAAGTGAAGTGAGCATAATCAAGAGAACAATGGATACAATAACAGAAATATTTTACTGTGATCAATTGTGAAGGACTAAACTAATACCAGCAAATCAAGTTTCCAAGATATTCACAGGAATCCATGATGAAAAATGCTATCCATGGGCAAAAAAGGAACTATTAATTGCAGATCAAAGCATGCCATCTTCTACTTTATTTCCTTCATGAGTTTTTTATTATATATGTGATGTATATGTGTCTTCTGTTACTTCATGAGCAATGTAGAAATATCTGTTGCATGAAGGCACTGGTATAACCTATATCAGACTATTTGCCACCTTGGAGAAGAGGGAGGGGGAAGGAGGAAGAGAATCTGAATCCTAAAATGTCAGAAAACAATTGTCAAAAATTATTTCCACATGTAAATGAAAAAATAAAGGGAAAAGATAAAATATAAAATATAATTGGGGAAAACAATGAAATAAATAAAATAGAATAAAAGCATAGTGTTTTTAAATAAAATTAGGCATAATGTTAGTATGTTCTTCTCTAATTCAATATAAGATGACAGGGATCCTTTTGTATGTTTTAGTGGCCCTTTTCTATTAGTGTTTGACATCATTGATCTAGACAATAAGTCATTTCATATAGACCCCATCCAGATCCTCTTGAACCATGTGACTTAAAGATAGAACCCTGGAATATATGCTATAGAAAGAATAGACTTTAGGATATGGAATCTAGGATTTTAGAACCAGAAGGGATGAAAGAACATAGAACATAAAATGTAATAACTGTGAAAGAGACCTTAGGCCATAGAATCTTAGCTATGAAAAGGAACTAAAAGCCAACCCAGTCTAGAGCATCACAAAGGATGTCCAGAAGTGTAGTAACTTACCCACTTTTTACATTCATTCATTCATTACATAAATTCATACATTTAGTTGGTAGCAGAAACTAAGGCTTCCCAAAGTCCAGTTTGGTGCCTTTTTCATCATGTCAGATGACCTTAGCAGAATTACAAATTCACTTTGAATCTTTTACTTTTTTCCCAACTACATATAAAAAAATAATTTTAACATACTTTTCTTGAAATTCTGAGCACCAAATTACCTCCCTCTCTCCCCCCTCTCCTTCCTCCCTGAAACAGCAAGCAATCCGATATAAACTATACATATGCAGTCATACAAAGTATAAGAAATATACATTTAAGGAGTTGCCATTCTCCCACAACCACTACCATCATAGGCATAGAATATGAGAGTGGTCAGGGACCTAAGCAGCCATCTAGGACAACCCATACATGCAAAAAAATACCCACTATAATATACTTAAGAAGTGGCCATGTTCAACCTATTGTTTAAAGAGCTCCAAGAAGGAGGAAGCCACCACATGTTGAGGTAGTCTTTCCACTTTGGGACAGCTCCATTGTTTAGGTGGCCAGGTGATGCAGTGGGTGGGACTCTAGGTCTGTAGTCAGGAAGACTTGAGTTCAACTCCAGCCTCAGAAATGTACTAGCTGTTTAACCCTGGACAAGTTACTTAACTCTGCCTCAATTTCTTCATCTGTAAAATGAGGATTACAATGGCACTTACATCTCAAGGTTATGATGAGGATGGAATGAGATACTTGTTAAGCACTTAGCACATAGTAGGAACTATATAAATGTTAGCTATTACTTTCAGGAATTTTCTACTGACATCAAACTTTAATTTGTCTTTTAGCAGCTTCCACTCATCCCTCCTGGTTCTTCCTCCTGGAGCCAAACAAAGCAAGACAAATCCCCTTTCCATGTGACCTCTTTTCAGAGACTCCAAAACAGATATAACATCCTTGATAAGCTTTCTCTTTTCCAATCTAAACAATCTCTGTTCTTTTGGTCAGTCTTCGTATCCCATGCACTTAAGACCCTTAACTATCTTATCTGCTTTTGGGGGCAAGCTGATAGATGTTAAACTTTCCAGGAAAAAAAATGTAAGCATAGGTCACTTTTAAATTTAATCTGCATTATTAAAATTCTCTCTAAAACTTCTCAAGTCTAGGATACATAATCAACAAAACATAAAATCAGACCCTGGTTGTAAGCATGCTAAATTCCAAGGTGTAAATGCTCACACTTAAAATTTAACAATCAGCTATCAAAAGGTGAAGTTGGCTCCAGCCCATTCCTGGATGCTTCCTCTAGACATTTTCTAGGGTATTGTTGTCTTTCTTAAACAGTGATTCCCAGAACTGAACAGTATACTCTGAGTGAGGTCTGATGAGGGCAGAATACATTGATGCTCTCATCTTCCTATTCTTGGAAACAATGAAAACTGTTTCATACACAGAACAGTGACATTTTAGAAGTGAGGATATAAGAGTCCCATTTAGTAGTCTTCCCTGCCTTTCCCTGTTGTCTATACAATATGCCTACCTAAACCTGACACATATCCTCTTTTAAAAAAAAAAGACAAAAAAAACCCTTACTTTCTGTCTTAGTAACAGCTCTAAGACAAAAAGGCAAGGACTAGGCAATTGGCGTTAAGTGACTTGCCCAGGGTCACACAGCTAGGAAGTGTCTGAGGCCAAATTTGAGCCCAGGATCTTCTGACTCTAGGCCTGGAGCCTAGAGCCACCTAGCTGTCCCCACATATATATTCTTAATATCCCAGGGTCAGAAGACCTTGACAAAGCAGACAAATTCCCAGAATACTAGTCAAGTAGATAAGTGTTGGAGATTATTTTGAGTTTGTTTGTTTGTTTTTTTTTTGGAGGGAAAGGTGGGATTCAGATGCTTTGCTATTCCTTTCATTCCCTTTTATTATTCCCTTCTATTCCTTTCTCCTCCCACAAGGGCAGCTAAGTGGCACAGTGGATAGAGTGCCAAGCATGGAATCAGGAAGGCCTGAATTTAAATCTGACCTTAGACATTAGCTATGTGACCCTAGACAAGTCACTTCACCCTGTTTGCCTGTTTCCTCATCTGTAAAATGAGCTAGAAAAGGAAATGGCAAATCACTCCAGTATCTTTGCCAAAGAAAACTCTAATGGGGTCATGAAGAATCAGACATGCCTGAAAACAACCAAACACAAAACTCCTAGAAAAAGTACTTTAAAAATGTTTTTTGATATATTAATTTTTTTTAATTTTAGAAACATTTTCCATGGTTACATGATTCATGTTTTTACTTTCCCCTTCACCCCCTCAAACTCACCCCCTCCCATAGCTAACTCACATTTCCATTGGTTTTAACATGTGTGATCAATCAAGACTTATTTACATATTATTGATAGTTGCATCAGTGTGGTCATTTAGTGTCTACATCCCCAACCATGTCATCAACCCATGTGTTCAAGTGGTTGTTTTACTCCTGTAGTTCTTCCTCTGAATGTGGGTATCATTCTTTCTCATAGGTCCCTCATAGTTGTCCTGGATCATTGCATTGCTGCCAGTACAGAAGTGCATTACATTCGATTTTACCACAGTGTATCAGTCTTTATGAACAACGTTCTTCTGGCTCTACTCCTTTCGCTCTGCATCAATTCCTGGAGGTCTTTCCAGTTCACATGGAGTTCCTCCAGTTTATTATTCCTTTGAGCACAATAGTATTCCATCACCAGCATATACCACAGTTTGTTCAGCCATTCCCCAATTGAAGGGAATACCCTTGTTTTCCAGTTTTTTGCTACTACGAAAAGTGAGGCTATAAATATTTTTGTACAAGTCTTTTTATCTATGATCTCTTTGGGGTACAAACCCAGCAATGCTATGGCTGGATCAAAGGGCAGGCGATCTTTTATAGCCCTTTGAGCATAGTTCCAAATTGCCAGCCAGAATGGTTGGATCAGTTCACAACTCCACCAGTAATGCATTAATGTCCCAATTTTGCCACATCCCCTCCAGCATTCATTACTCTCCCCTTCTTTCATTTTAGCCAATCTGCTAGATGTGAGGTGGTACCTCAGAGTTGTTTTGATTTGCATTTCTCTAAGCATCTACTATGTGTGGTGTACCATGCTTGCCACTAGAGATACACAAAGAAAAGATAGGATTCCCACCCTTATGGAGCTTGTAGTTTAGTTAGTAGTGGTGATTAGACAAATATACAGATTAGATTTCTACCACAGATAAAAATAAGTACATAAAACAGAATATACAGATCTGGGTGATCAGATGAAACAGCACCTCCAGGAGGAGGGATCTGGAAAGGCATCCTGGAAGAAGTAGTGTGGCTCCTACTGGCATGAGTCCTAGACTCTTCCCTTACCCACTTCATGCCCAGCCAACTTGAAGGCTTCTGCAAAGGAATAAACAGGGCGTAAAAGTATTTGATGGATTAGACTAAACAAATTGGCAAGAGTCACAGCCCTTTCCTTTGTATGATCAGCTCATTATAATATACTCAATCAGACAGTAATTTCTTCCCTGTTCCTTGCGTCCCACCTCCAAGGGAAAAAAAAAAATTCAACCTCCTTGCAAAGATTATGTACAGGCTGTGAATCACAGAGAAACTTTAATCATTTATTGCTTTTTCCTCCCTTGCTGCTCCTGTTGAGTGTGATGTCTTTTTTATCCTACACCAAGGGACTTTGTGTGTGTGCTCCTCCTCATTAATTTGATCACAGAGGGCACATCTGAGATGGGATTGAAGTCAATGAAATGTTCCTTAGAAACTATTCAGGGAGACTGCTGCCTTTTGTAAGACCCAGTTCGTGCCTTTGAATTCATTAGCTAAGAGTAGATGGGCCCACACACAACTTGCCATTACCCACCCCCACCCCAAAGAGGAAAGATTCTGTGGTACTGCAAAGGGCAACTTCCCCTTAAGCCACTAATTCATTCAAAACCATTTATTAAATGCCTGCTAATTCATTCAAAACAAATTAGGCAGTGCCTATTAAGAGCACCATTTTAGGTACTGGTAGATTCCCAAAGATATTGGATGTAATCTCTATCCTAAAAAGACAAGAGGTAGATGATTTTTTTTTTGCTTTTTTCTCTTCTTTTTTTTTAACAATAAGTCCCGTGTCAAGACCAGTTTACAATTTACTAAACAATTTTGTCATAGAAATCCAGTGATGTGGGTAGTCCAAGGATTATTATCCCTGCTTTACAGTTAAGAAGGGGAGGTTGACCAGTGGAATTGTGTGTCAGCCACAGGGGGGTAGGGGGTTTTCGGGGAGAGGGAAAGAATATGAAATATGTAACTATGGGAAAATCTTCAAAATTAAAATTAAAAAAAAAGAAGGGGAGAACCATTGAGGTTGTAGGAAATTGTTCAAAGTTATTCATCTAGTATCAGAGATGGGACTTAAACTCAGGTCTGATCCGAGCCAGTGCCTTCTCCAGTATACCAAGTTGTTGGGTAAACTTTGCTAATGGGTGTGCTGGAGCCAGCTTGACCAGGCTCACAAGAGTCAATTATTAGATATTCAGTGTAAGAATATACACCTCAGAAATCAGCAAATTATATGAATCAGAGTTTAATTTTTTTGTTGATTACCTAGATATAAAGTAGTGAAGAAAATATCAATGCAGATGTCTTAACTAATTTTTTTTTCAGAGAGAAGGTTGTTAAATATTTACCAACACACCACTGCTTTGTCACATGCAAAGTACATACTAGAGATCATTTAAAATCTCTGAATAAGAAAATATTGTTAATTCACTAAACATTCACATGAGGAAAAGCAGATGACCTAAAATCTAGGCAGTATAAAGGACTACTACCTATGGGGTTATCTGAAAGGTAAATTATTGAATATGTAGAGGGAGAGGGAGGGAGGGCACCAGGATAATACTGAGGTTATAAACCTGGGAGATTAAAAGAATAGATGTTGCTTTCAAAAGAAACAGGTAAATTTGGTAGAAGAGACTGGGGGAGGGTGTTAATAATGAATTCTGTTTTAGATGTGTTGAGTTTGAGACATCTATGGGGCATCCATTTTGAAATATTCAGTAAGTAGTTGGTGATATGGTATTGGAGAGAGAGAGAGAGAGAGGATAGATGGATGTGAGTATGTGTGGTGGGGAGACAGAGAGAGAGAAGTGGGGAGGGAGGAAGGAAGGAAGGGAGTGCTTGGTGGATGGATGGATAGATAGATAGACAGATAAATAGATGATGAATAGATAGACAATTAGGAAGATGGATATGGAAAAATAGAGAGAAAAACAGCCAGAGAGATAAATGATAGAGAGAGCTAGATAGATGATAGACAGATATTGATATAAGTGACATAGATATAGATCTCTATAAGTCTTCTGCCTGGAGATAATAGGTAAACCAATGTGAGTTGTCAAGGTTCTGAAAAGAAAGACTGCAGAGGGAAAAGAGAGGAAATCATTTAAAAACCTTGAGAAACATCCAGAGTTATAGGGTACAATATTGAAGCTGAATCAGGAAAGGGGTTTGAAAAAGACCTGCCATACAGGTAAGAGGAGAACCAAGAGAGAGTAATGTCAGGAAAAGCCAGAGAGGGAAGTGTCTAAGAAGAGAGGCTTTTATGTCAGATATTACAGGAAGGTCAATAAAGATGAGAACTGAGAAAAGATCATGAAATCTGACAGTTAAGTGATCCTTGATGTTAATCAACAGTCATTTATAAAGTACCTCCTATGTGTCAGGCATTTTAACTAGGCACTAGTTATACAAGCACAAATAAAACAATCCTTGCCCTCAAGAAATTTGCATTCTACTGGGGCTGGGAAGAGAGGATGCAACATTTTGGGACAAATTGTTGTCAAAAAAGCATATGAAAAAATAGAAAAACCACTATTTCCTCTAGCTATAGAGACTAATAAGAAGTTTTTATTATATGTTATAAAATCATAGCATTAGATCTGGATAGGGACCTGAAAAGAAGGATTATCTAATGCAATCTCTTCATTTTATCAATAAAGAAATGGGCCTAGAGAGGTTGTTACATTCCTAAAGTCACATAACCAGTAAGTGATTCTTAGTATTGTACTCTTTTCACAATCTAAAATACAAAATCTTGTAGGGGTAGAGTGGCAGAAATGAGGGCAATTTTACAATCTAAATATGGGATTTCATCACCTCTAATAATGGGTCTTCCCTGCTCCCTCTCCACTTTATCTGCAGATGGATTTAACATTTCACTAGGAAGAATAATAAGTTGCACTGCATGATCTCTCAGATTCTTTTCAGATGTAACATGCTGTGATTCTATGATATTTTTTGAGGGTGAAACATTTTTTTCTGTTTTTAACAAGTATTTTTGTCTCAGGCTCTTAAAGCAACCCCAGAGACATAATAATTAGTAGAAACTGATATCATCAAAATATGATATGCCATTGGAACAGAAAGGCAATGCTCCCAAGAAACATTCATGTGAATGAATGAATGGAAAAGTGTTTTTTAAGGTATTGCTATGAGCAAAGTATTGTGCTAAATCCTGAGAATACTGATAGAAAAAAGACAGTCCCTAATCTCAAGGAACTCAAATTCTTTTTTTTTTTTTTAATAAACACTTACCTTCTGTCTTAGAATAGATACTAAATAATGGTTTCAAAGCAGAAGAGCAATAAGGGTGAGGCGATTGGGGTTAAGTGACTAGCCCAGGGTCACACAGCTAGGCAATGTGTGAGGCCAAGTCTTCCTAGTTCCAAGGCTGGCTCTCTATCCACTGAGCCACTTAGTTATCCCAAAAAGCTCACATTCTAATGGAGGAGGCAAACACATGGAATATTTCAGCCGCAAATCAAATGTCATCTCATCAAGTATTCAAGTGCTTATCACATGCCAGGCACCATAATCAGAACTGAGCACTACAAAGAAAGGCAAAAAACAATCTCTGTTCTCAAGGAGCTCACAATCTAATTGGAGAGACAACATGCTAAGAACTATGCACAAATAAAATATAGGGAGAAAAAGTTAGAGATAAAAAAGGAAAGACACTAGCATTAAAGATGATTAGAAAAGGCTTCTTGTGAAAGGTAAAATTTTAACTAGAATTGGAAGGAAGGTAAGGATAAGGAGGGAGAAGATTTTAGGAAGGGGAGATCTCAGTAAAAGGGGCAGCTAATTGACACAGTATATAGACTTCTGAGCCTGGAATCAGGAGGACTCATCTTCCTGAGTTCAAGTCTGACCTCAGAAGCTTACTAACTGTGTGGCCCTGGGCAAGTCACTTAACCCTGTTTGTCTCAGTTTCCTCATCATTAAAATGAATTGGAGAAAGAAATGGCAAACCATGCCAGTATGTCTACCAAATGGGGTCTTGAAGAGTTGTGCATGACTGAAAAACAACCTAATTAAACCACAATGAAAATTCACAGTCAATAGATAGAGTGTCTTATATAAGGAACAGCAAGGAGGCCAGTGTCACTGAATCAAAGAGGATATGAGATTGAGTAAGGCATAAGATGACTATGTAACCCAGTCCCAACACTCATGGTGGAAAGATGTCTTATGCCTGTGTCCTAAGTGAGGCAGAGTCCTCTTCAAGTTCTCTTCAATTTTCCAGTCTCCTAGGGCCCTGCAGACGCTCCAAGTGCTTCTGACTTCCAACTTCAAGAGGGAAGATGGAAGAAATTAACCCCACTTCAGGTTGCTTAAGAAAAAGATTCTGGGAAGACATGAGAGAAGCTGGCAGTCTCTATCATGTTCTTATCCCCAGAATGCTATACTAAAATCTTCCAGGAACTTCTCCTTGACTGAGACCTAGGGCTTTCTCTCTTATTTGACTTGAGTTACTTCATTCCCAATGGGTGAACTCCTTTCTTCATTTTCTGCTATCTATTTTCCCATGTAAACTTGCTCTACTTTCAAATTTGCTACCAATTTAGATAACTGGACTCTTGACTAATTGTGTGTGTGTGTGTGTGTGTGTGTGTGTGTGTGTGTGTGTGTGTGTTCATTGTGGAACTGGTGCTCAGTGGAAAGTGGATCAAGTCTTGGATATAAAGCTTTAGTTCCTTCCCCCATATTGAAATTGCAATTAGAAGTTACATTGAACCTGAAAACCTCATCTCCTAGGCTAACAAATAATTCTAGCCTGATATTTCCTCTCAATGAGGAGAGCAGAGTGGCTTCTGGCCCCCACTCCCTACTTCTCCTGGGAAGAATTAAAGTCTCCCCTGCAGGAAGTTGAGAGGGAAAGAGGCTAGAGATGTCTACTCTGCCTCTCTTCAAATTACAAAATGACACCCACACTGCTGCTTGTGGGGACAGTCCTCACTACACACGGGAACTTGCTATAGCTAGAAAATTGGTAGCAAGGGAGGGTGACAGGCTATGAAGAGCTTTGAACCCCAAATATAGGATTTTATATTTGATCCTGATGGTAACAAAATGTCACTAAAGCTTACTGAACAAGGGATGACTTGGGTTTTTTAGGAAGATCAGTTTGACAACTGAATGCAAGATAGAAGAGAATGGGGAGAAACCTACAACAGAGATATCAACCAAAAAGTTATTACAATAGTCCAGGTGTGGGTTAGTGAGGGTTTGCACCAATGAAAATGAGGTTTCAGAGGAAAGTAGCAAGCATATATGAGAGATGTTCCAAAAGTAAAATTTTAGGAATTAGGAACAGATTGAGGAAGGCAATGGGGATAGGAGATGGAGATATGGTGGTCAATAATAACACATAGATTGTAATCTTGAGCAACTTGGAGTATGATGGTGTTTAGGATGTGTCATATTCAAATCTGGGAGTTGAGAGTCTCACCTTGATTGACAGGTGAAGACAGTTAGAGACATTGGAATGTTCCCAGATGCCATGAGGACAAGAGGAGAGGCAGTTGGCCAGAGGGTATAAATACCCTGACAGCCTTCTGACAGGGGCTTTTGGGGCTTGGGGCTTTGGGTTTTGGAGCCTTAGCCTGAAATCCTTGACCTTGGACATTGATTGATCTTGGAAGATTGATCTGTGGATCTGACCGTGGATCCTCTGGTTCTCTCTGAATCCCCCCTAGATATTTAGGCATCTGAACCATTACTAGATATTTAGGTATCCTGGGCCTTGGTGGGACCTGGGAAGAGGGAAGGAGAAGAAGCAGAGGGAGGTAAAGGAGGTATTTCCTGACAGCTGTAGGACTGGCATAACAACAGGCAATAAGTAGCTGAGAGGGATCATCAATATCTGTATCCAGCATTACTGAAGCAGCCTACAGTCCTGAGGGATTAGTGATCATAGCCCTCAGTGACAGGGTCTCCTATCCCCAATCCTTTCCTGATTATTCTTTTCCCTAATTAACAACTAAAGATAAAGATTATTAAATACTTTCCTGAGTAGTTATTACATCACAACTCTTGGGAAGGGAGCAATGCAGTCAGATGAAAACATTATCCAAGGCTAATAGAGCCCAAGAATAATAATCAATCCAACCCCAGGTGGGACCTGAAAGGGTTACCTATCCACCTGACCTTTAGGGATCCTTCCTGGGTGCTGTTATTGAGAAGGGGCAGTTATTATAACATCCAGCTGAGTGCAAGACTCGGGTATCCCTGATTCAAGGGAATCCAAAGCACAGCTTCCCTTATTAATATACCCTATAATAACTAGAATAATAGTCTAGACACCTTCATTATAACAGATGGGAATTGGGAAGTTAGGAAGTAAGGACATTTGGGGGTTAGCGGTAGGAAGAAGATAATGAGTTCAGTTTTGGATATGTTGAATTTAAGATATTTCTGAGATATGACTTCTGGGTTAAGATGGCTGCAGAGTAGAAACAGCATGCTTAATCTCTCCTAACCCACCTACACATGACTTCTCAAAAGGACACAAAAACCAAATCCATGTGAACAAAGGGACTCCATGATAGGGTGTAGCATTGAAGGTACATGGGATTTGGGCATTTCCACACTATAAGGGGGTGAAAAAGCTCTTACTAAAACTTGAGCTGATCATCACACACACACACACACACACACACACACACACACACACACACACACACACCCTACAGTGCCAAAGCCAGCGCACAAGAGTTAGATCAAGTTTGGGGCATTCATTAAGTTCTTGGCAGCTACCTGAGACCACAAAGGACTGGCTGAGAGCAGCAAGACTTAAGACCCCAGAGGCTAAAGAACACAGACTTTGAACTCAGACCTTGAGCACAGGTGCAGACCTTGGGTGGGGACCCAGAGTGGAGGGGTACATGACTGTAGAAGCAGCGGCCTGAGACTGTTAAAGGAGCCTCAGGCAGAGGAGCAAGCAAGGAGACCACCAGGAAGTTTGACCCTGAGAACAACTAGACTTGAGACACCAGGAGCCTAAAGAGCAAAGACCTTGAGCACAAGGATAAAGCTGAGAAGGCCACACTGTGCTGTGACTCAGGCAAAAACTGCTCCACAGCTCGATAGACAGAGAGCCTGCCTGTCTCATCCAGATTTCTGACTGAGAAAGAAAAATGCATAATAGTAATGGCAAGCCATACACAAGAACCTCCAAAGAGAAAGATCAAGAAGAAAGCTTTAACACTCCATAGCTTTTACACAGAAAAAATCCAGACAACAGAGCAGACAGCAGAGGAGAACAAACAAGTAATCACATCCAAACCTTCCCCAAAAAATGAAAATTGGTCACAAGCTCTTGAAGAGTTCAAATCTGAGATCATGAGAAAGATGGAAGAGATTTGGCAAGAAAAGTGGGAAATAGCTCAAAAGGAAATTAACAGGCTAAAAGACAGAAACTCCCAATTGGAGAAAGATGCCCCAAAATCAAACGAAATGATAAGCAAATTGGAGACTCAAATTAAACAGCAGGAAATCATGAAAAACAGAATAGACCAAATCAAAAATGGAAATCAAAAGATTGTAGCTGAAAACCAATCTCTAAAGACCAGAATTGGGCAAGTAGAAGCCAATAATCTCTCAAGACAGCAAGAACTAATAAAGCAAAGTCAAAAGACTGATAAAATAGAAGGAAACATGAAATATCTCACTAAGAAAATGACAGATCAAGAAAACAGGTCTAGAAGAGACAATTTGAGAATCATTGGTCTTCCTGAAAAAGCAGAAATTAATAGAAATTTGGACACCATACTACAAGAAATTATCTAAGTAAACTGCTCTGATGTTCTTCAACAAGATGGCAAAATAGACATTGAAAGGATCCATATATCATTTACACTAAACCCTCAAAAGACCACCTTCAGGAAGATAATAGCCAAATTCAAGAGCTTCCAAGTAAAAGAAAAAAAAATTTTACCAGAAGCCAAAAAGGGACAATTCAGATATCAAGGAGCACCAATCAGGATCACACAGGATCTGGCAGCCTCCACACTAAAAGGTATTTCTGAGATGTCCAATTTTAGATGGCCAAATAGGCATTTGAAGATAACATTTGATAATAGGCATGTGTGTGTTTAGAGCCATGGCTGGCACATAGGTATTTAATAAATGTTTGTTTATTGACTAATTGATTAAGCCTGGAAGTTAGAAGAGGGCTTAGGTCTAAATAAGTAGATATGAGTATCATCCTCATAAAGATGATAATTGAATCCATGGGAACTGATGGGAACAAAACCAACATAACCAAGATTAGAAGGAAAACAACAACCTGGGAAAACATTTTTGTAACAAGCTTCTCTGATAAAGGTCTCATTTCTCAAATATACAAAGAACTAAGTCAAATTTAGACGAATTCAAAATTGTCAAAGGATATGGATAGGCAGTTTTCATATAAAGAAATCAAAGCTCTCAATAATCATATGAAAAAATGTTTTAAATCACTCTTGATTGGATAAATGCAAATTAAAAAAATTCTGAGGTACTATCTAACACCTATAAGATTGACCAATATGGCAGTAAAAGAAAATGATAAATGTTGGAAGGAATGTGGCAAAATTGGGACACTAATGCATTATTTGTGGAGTTGTGAACTGATCCAACCATTCTGGAAGGCAATTTGTAATTATGCCCAAAGGGCTATAAAACAATTCTCACCTTTTGATCCAGTAATACCACTATTAGGTTTGTATCCCAAAGAGATTTTTTTAATTGGGAAAGGACCTACTTGTTAAAAATATTTGTAGCTAGGCTTTTTGTGGTAGCAAAGATTATAAACCAAAAGGAGGTTCATCAGTTAGAGAATGACTGAACAAATTGTGTTAGATGATGGTGATGGAATACTACTGTGTTGTAAAGAATGAAGAACAGGATGATTTCAGAAAGAACTGGAAAGACCTATGTGAACTGATGCAGAGTGAAATAACCAGAACCAGGAGAACATTATACACACTAACAGTAATTGTGGAACATGTTGTATTTGGGAAGTTGTAAGATGCCAGGGGTCTGTAGCAATCCAGTCTCATTAATCTTTTGGTCAATGAAGGGACACACACACACACACACACACACACACACACACACACACACACACAGACTTGACTGAAGGGAGGGGAAGGATCTTGCTCAGTGCTCCTTCACTTCCCCCCTCCCACTAGGCAGTTGGAAAATCAGTTACTGTAAGGTAATGGTGAACAGACTTGTTAACTACAGGGCCAGGACAGAACTTAGGAAAGGCTGAACTCCTAAAGATGATAACTTTCTCTAAACTATTTCCCCACAGGATTGAATAGGAGAAAATAGGAGAAGCTTGATGTCTTTGAAGCTCGAAAAGGCACAGAGGAAAGGTCTTACTACTGGGCTACAAGCAGGAGGAACTCAGCTTGAGGAAGTTGTATCTCCCTAAATATAACCAGGCACTGCTCCCAATTGATTAAAGGTTTAATGATACATGGGGATGGGAAGGAAGGAAGATCAAATAAAGATTGACAAGGTCTGGGAAGCCCTCAAACTGTTATGTCCAAGCAGTCCCTCCCCCCAAAGGGGAAAGGTAACTTGTACAGCTAGTCTGCTCACTAAGCCTATAAATAATCTTCTCCTATATCTAAATAACTAAACAGAGATAAACTGTGATGTAGATTGAATGTGAAATCAAGGTAAAGGAGGTTGGCAGCTAGGAACTAAAATAGCTTTGCTCAGATTCAAGCCTCAAGCCTCCAAGAGCAACCCAGGACCCAAGACACAGCAAACAGAGTGACCTGCTTACTCAAAACCCAGGACTCAACTCCCTTTAATTACCCCCCTCTCTCAGAGTTCTCAGGGGGCCCTATGGAATTCTGAGCTGTGGCTTGAACCCCTCTCTGCAGCTAGAATTCCACTCTGCAATCTGAATCTCACAAACAGTATTGTGGAATGATCAAATATGATAGACTTTGCTACTAACAGCAATATAATGATCCAGAAGAGATCTGAGGGACGTATGAAAAAGAATACTATCCACATCTAAAGAAATAATTGTTGAAGTAAGAATGCAGATGGAAGCATATGATTATTTATCACTTGTTTCTTTGGTATATTTCCATAATAACGCACATATAACCCATATTGAATTGCTTGACAGCTCTAGAAAGGGGGAGGGAAGGAGACAATTTGGATTATTTAACTTTGGAAAACTTATGTGGAAATTTGTTATTAAAATAAATTTTTTAATTGGAAAATGAAGGGATGCCCTTCGATAGGGGAATGGCTAAATAAATTGTGGTATCTGTTGGTGATGGAATACTATTGTGCACAAAGGAATAATGAACTGGAGGAATTCCATGTGAACTGGAACAACCTCCAGGAATTGATGCAGAGTGAAAGGAGCAGAACCAGGAGAACCTTATACTCAGAGAGGAATACACTGTGGCAAATCAATTGTAATGGACTTCTCTACTAGCAGCATTGCAATGATCCAAAACATTTCTGAGGGACTTATGAGAAAAAATGCTATCTACATCCAGAGAAAGAACTGTGGGAACAGAAACACAGAAGAAAAACAACTGCTTGACCACATGGATGGATGGGAATATGTTTGGGGATGCAGACTCTATCACCCTAGTGCAAATATTAATAATATGGAAATAGGTCTTGATCAGTGACACATGGAAAACCCAGTGGAATTGCCTGTTGACTATGGGAGGGAGATGGAAGGAGGGGAGGGAAAGAATATGAATCATGTAGCCATAGAAATTTGTTCATAATTAATCAATAAAATAAAAATGAAATAAATAAATAAATAAGAAAAGATAGTACTGCTCTTAAAGAACTCACAACTTAATTGAGGAGGTAGCACGCTTACAATGCCATACAAACAAACTATACAAGGGACAAAATGGAAATAATAAACAGAAGGAAGGCACTAGAATTAAGAGAACTTGGGAATGGCTTTCTGTACAAGGTAGGATTTTAATAGGACTTGAAGGAAAACAAGAAAGCCAGGAAGCAGAGATGAAAAGGAAGAGAATATTCCAGGCTTGAGGACTGGCCAATGGAAATGCCTGATGCCCAAAGATAGAGTATCCTGTTGAGGGAACAGCAAGGACACCAATGTCACTAGATGGAAAAATATATTATAGAGCAAAAAGGTATTAGAAGACTGGAAAGGTGAGGGGGCTGGTTTATGAAGATCTTTGAATGCCAGAGAATGCTAAATTTGATCCTAGAGGTGATAGGGACCCACTAGAATTTAATAACTAGCAGGGTGACAGGCACAGACTTCAGGAAAATCACAGCTGAGTTTCTGATAAGGGGTCATCATGCTGTGATCAAAAGATTGCATTTTCTGTGCCTGCATTTTTATGTAATCCTATTTTTAGAGAGAAAATAATCCCTTTCTCTACTTAATGTTCAAAAAAACCCTGCCAACTTAACTAGATAAGACCTACATACAATGCATCACTGGGCTTGTGCTCAAAGACTTTCCAACTTGGTAGATCCTATCAGAGCTTGCTTCATTAAAATGGCCTTCAAGAGCCCAGGAGAACCTCTACACCACTATGCTGGAAAAGTAATTCTGCTTAAGACCTTCAGCATCAACATAGGGTCCTTAGAAATTTTCTAGACCAACTCCTTTGTTTACAGATGTGGAAATTGAGGTTCAGTGAAGAGAACTGACTTGGGCAAGGTTCTACATTGAAGTGGTAGCAAAACAGCGACCACCAACAGTTTTCACTTCCAAAATGGAATTGATTGAATTTGCTTTTCAAGCACATAAGTTAGGTCTCCAGTGTTCCACAAAAACAAAATGTGGCGTGTGTGTGTGTGTGTGTGTGTGTGTGTGTGTGTGTGTGTGTGTGTGTNTGTGTGTGTGTGTGTGTGTGTGTGTGTGTGTGTGTGTGTGTGTGTGTGTGTGTGTGTAGACTCCCAATACTTGCTAAAGAAAAACTATTCCCTTCAGTAAATTTGACTTTGGGTAGGAAACTAGGTGCAGGGTGAAAAAAGAGTAAAGAAAGAATGTCTTTAAAGGGGAGAGAGGTGTTTTAAATAAGCCTCCTACCATGCTGGGTCATAAGGAAATGTAATATGTATAGAGGGTGAATTTTTTCCCCCTGCTCAGTTGTGGCTTGGGAACTAGGCTCTATCCCATTGATCTGTCTCCCAGGGAAGGAGCTAATGTCAGATCAATGGTTTGCAGCAAGGCTTCTGAGTGACAGCTCACAGAGATGGAATGTTAAATTTAGGCCATTTAAGTTTCAGTGCCTTTTTATACTGTCAAAACAATGCCAACTCCCGCTGTGTCTCTGGCATTAGTAACCAGCTTGTGCAGAGTGGAACTCAGCTCATCTTCCAGGCATATGCATGAGACTTTAAGGATATGGAGAGAGATTTTTCTGTGAGATTTTCAGCAAGTACAGGATCTTTTTACTTCCCATTCCTTCTGGTTCCCTGAGTGTGCTAGAGAATCACGATCAGAGAAAGACTAAGATGTTTGAAAATTCTAGGAATTCCATAAGCCAGAGAAAAGGAGAAAGAGAGCCTCTTATAGTGGAAGTGGGCTTGCTGGCCTTTGATAAAGACTCTTGAGTTCTGGTTCTGGCTTTCTTACTAACTCATTGTGTGACATTGGGCAGAGACTCTAAGTTATATCTTCCCCAACTATAAACTGAGGCGTTGGCACAGATTTTCTTGAAGCTTTCTGAAGGCAGCACCACAATGTCTTATTCATCTTTGTGTCTTCCCACAGTATTTTACTCATATCCACTTTCTTGACAAATGTCTATTGAATGAACAAATGAATCTCGTGCTGCTTTCAAGGTTGGATTTATGAAACCAAATCAACAGTGAAAAATTGAAGGGTTGTAGGTGGGTGTTTTGTTGTGCCCAAATACCTTTGGATGGCATTTCAAAACACTCAGCAATATACTTGTTGCTGTCCTTTGTGAGGATAGTTTTGGCTATTTCCATCCAAAACTGGCACCCCATCCTGAGCTCACTGATGAGCATTCTTTCCCAGAGTGTCCCCTCTGGGCTTCCACATGCTTGGATGTGACTCTGTAGCTCTCTTTATTCTCTGTGTGCAGATGGGGCTCTTCTAATTAGAGTCCAGGGGCCAGAAACAGGCACCCCCAGCTTTCTTTGTGCAGAATCTCCAAAGGGGAAGCTATTCATCTTCAGGGATCCAGCTGAAAATGGTTCTCTGCTACCTGCCAGGAGGCAGTCATGAGACTTGTGGCCATAGCCAAGTTAAAAAAGGTGAAGGAATCCCAAATATACTCTTTAAGGCATCTGAAATATCAACTCCCAAAATCCCTTTCAGTCTAGTAGAAAAATGGAACAAAGGAATGGTGAGCACAGGTGGTAGAAGGGAGATTTTCTTCCAAAGTTTCTGCTCTTGTCCCTTCAGGGAAGAGCTGAGACAAGGGGAAGCAGAGGGGTCAGACTATTCCTCTGAACCATACATTGGTGCCAGCCAGTATATATATATATATATATATATATATATATATATATAGAGAGAGAGAGAGAGAGAGAGAGAGAGAGAGAGAGAGAGAGAGAGAGAGAGA